>NC_092344.1:46168503-46468503 GCF_963676685.1 Mytilus edulis
AAATGATGCATGCTTTTGGTTCAGCAGTGATAGTACAAAACCTGACCTTCACCAATCTAGACAGAGTTGTACCACAACAGCTTTATAGTCAAACACCAGTTCAAAACTTCATACCATCAGAGGAAGATTACAACCTTATAACAACTGACTACATCATTCTAATGTCAAGGGTTGTTTTTGAACACATTCCATACTTCAAAAAATTTTCAGATATTGTTCCAATTAACATCAGCACACCATGTAGTTCTAATTTGAAAAAAAAGTCAGAAGTCATACCATTACCTGTTCTGTTCAAAAAATGAGCAATACTATCAAGATGTCGTAGGGATACTTGACTTCTATGAGAAATGTTTAAAAGATGCGCATGATAAAGCAGGAAAACAACTCCATAATCAGACATATCAGATAGGAGGAGACCAGCTGACACGAGAGAGATTCTCAGGAGCAAAGTCACTCAGAGCACACCATCTTAATCCTAGTGACAAATTCACCCACTTGAGTCCAATAACTTTTGAACTTTTCCACATGTTGATGTCCTACCTCAAAATGTCATTGAACCTCACATACAAACAAGAAAGTGGTCAGGATATTGGAACCTTGAAATCACTCCAAGATAGACTTTCCAGAAAAAATATTGGTGACAATGTGAATGATCACTATGAAGCAAATAAAGACTTTTTTATTTCTGTTACTGACATGTACATTGTGGAGTGTTTCTTGGAGTTTTTTGGTATGGAAGATAAATATTCAACGCCAACTAAACATGTGCCACCAACCTTTAACACAAATGATGAAATGAAGGAATGGTATTTCAGTACTGTGGAGATGATAGTCAAACAACATGTTTTCCTCCAAACTATTACCACAGGTGCAAAACAACAAATGCTGGAAGGTATATATATTTATATATATATATGTGTGTGTGAGCATGAAACATTAAATGAACTAAGTTCACTAACCATCATTATAAAATACTGATAAAAGCAACTGTTTGTCCAAATACACTTGATGTGTACATTACAATTCACCTTGGTCAAATTAAACATATATACTGAATCCTTGATCAGACACACTGACATATAAAGCAGGTTTAGACAGGCAGCAAGGGTTATATAAATTGGGCGTAAGATTTTAATTTTTACTATAGATGTTTCAATTAACACTGATCAAACTATAAACTAACTTTCAGCATGAATAAGTAAGAAAACAGATTTGTTTTTTTGATTAATTAATTATGACAGAATTCTAAACTTCAAAATCTGTTCTCATTGTGATTATATACATGAATAATTTAATTTTGGATGTAACGTGTCTTCTGATTGGCTGACGTTATTTTGTTATTAGCCCATAGACATAATTTAGTCATATGACCGTGACTTCATCAACGTTTTTTCATGGTTTTCTACGGTGTAAAATGGAATTTAGAATTAAATTATAAGAAATGACTGTAATATTTTTTCTGTCTATTCGAAATAACATATAAAATGTGGTGCACACTGTTAAATAACCCGCTACGCGCGTTATTCAGTGTGCACCAAATTTTTTATGTTATTTCTTCATAGACAGAAAAAATAATACAGTCATTCCTTAATTGGATAGTAATTTTTATTCAAATTTGATTGTGATATTGATTTAAAAAATATATCTAATTTTGAAAACTAATTCTTTACAGTTGATGGTCAAGTATTCCGGTTGGTTTTGGCGAATGGGAAAACCATCACACTCATGAAAAAAACAATATCAAAGTCAAAGAAAGGTGATCAGATTAGTAATTATGGAAATCAAATACTCCAACTAGGATTGTTATTTAAAGATTTGATAGATATGATACATATGCCAGAAAGAGTAAGAGGGCTACGTTTGTTGAAACTTGCAATGATGTATTTTAAAATCTATAATAATCTATCTAAGTATGCCTTAGAAATACTCAGACTCCTGGTACATCAGTTATGTACTTTGTCTGAGAGAGGCTCCAATGAGGAGTTCTACGCCATGTTTGTGAATACAGGAGGAAAATTTGAAACACATATACCTGCTGATCGAAGAATGGAGTACCTTGTCAAAGAAGTGAAACAACATGTTAAGCATATGTACTCCAACAAAACAGAAGAGAATATTTCAAACCGTACCAGGGCAATATCTGGAATTCGTGAAATTTCAGTGAATTTTGACCAACAGTCAGGGGTAATTATACGCTCAAAAAAACATTCCGACAAATCATCTAAGGAAGATGAACTGGCTATTTTATCAGATTTACGAGATATTAGACCATTTCATTGTCAACCTGGTAGGAAACATTCATGTTTTGGAGAAATGTCATCATCTGTTGTTCAAAACCTTGATGTGGACCATTATCACAATTGGATCAATACCAGAAAAGTTAAATTTGCTTTGGAAAATGGGAACTAAACATTGACATAATCAAATGACTATTAATAGTCTGTAATTTGCCAGGTCCAATTTGTTTTTTTGTAACTTGTTTTCTTTGGATTGATCTGAAGATTGAAGATATTTCATCAGATTTTTGTAGATTGTTGTTATGATGTATTTGATAATTACACGATTTTCCCTGGTTGGGTGAAGGGTTTGACACCTTCAAACTAGTTAAACCCAACCATAGTCTGTTGTTGTTGGTTGATCTAATATTTGTATTTTTTTTAATTTTTTTATATGAAATAGAGCACTTAGTTTTCTAAAAAAAAAATCTCACTTTTTTCAAGTGGGACCTTTTATAGCTGACTATAGGTTTATCTCATTGTTAAAGGCTATACTTATTTGATTGCTTACATTTAATTCTTTTGAACTTTGGTCATGAGAGTTGTCTCATTGGCAATCTTACCACATCTCCATATTTTTATGACAGTTCTTCTTAATTAAAACTACTATATAGCTTTTATCCAATCAATCATTTTTTCTTCAAATATATTCCACCTGTGGTTTGTATTGATATTTGATATGTAAAGGTCATAAAGTTTTTTTTTTAAACCTGGTTAATGGTAAACATAAAATCAAAAGAACTAACATACAATATGCATATAGCTTTTTATATACTACAAATATTTTCAACTTTTTAACTAGTTACATGAAACATTTTTTACCTATTATAAAGAAAATGCACGATTACTTACACTGTTTTCTTTAGTTTAAAAATCTACAGTTACCATATACAATGTAGAGAATATTGGACATTTTCTTTGCTGTTTCATATGATAGACCAGCAATAATTACTTTAGATTGGAAATAAAATATTCACCTTTTTTTTTAGATATTAGCAAAGGCAAAAATGATTATTCAAAATTATTTTTTTTGTCAAAATAATTCACAAATTAAAATAGTGGAAAGATACAGATATTTAGAGTATTTTACCGGTAGTTATTGTATTTATTTTTTATTGAAATTTAAAAAATGCCACAGATGATCTCTTTAATAAAGCTCTACAAGTCTTTTTCTCCGTTAAAAGTATATAATTGTAATTTCTGTGAGGTACCCTTGAAAACCTGTCTTAAGGTGGTACCCAACACTTTCACTAAAATTAATTTGGTTGGTTTAATTTTCATAAAATTTCGTCAAAGTATTTACTTTGAGACTTTGATAAATATATAAAAAATTTAATTTTTTTGAACCAACCGTTTTGTCAGAAAAAATACACTGGTTATATAGCAATTTGACAAACTCCAATTTTGATCATTGAGAAGCTAAATATTCCTTTTACAACACAACGTAATTAAAACGTTTAGCTGATTTTACAGAGTTATCTCCCTGTAGTGTTAGGTACCACCTTAAACTTTTTGAAAGTCTGATTAAACCTTTTTTCACATATGGTAGTGAAATGTGGTTATTTGATCATTACATAAATTTGAATAATTTTGACAATCTACCAACTGATAGAATACAACAAAAGATGTGGGAATATATTCTGAGGGTCAAAACATAGTCATCAAATATGTCTAGTAGACTTGAATGTAACAGGAATCCAATGTTGTTTATTAATTTTGTTTAATGTATAGTTATCATAAAACAATACTTAAAATAAATATAGCTAGAATATTATATAGTGCATTTAATGCAGGTCAATAATTATCTCATGAAAACTTAAAATGCTTGTTTTCTACACTGAATAAAATGTTAAAATACTTAAACTTAATACAAAAAAATTGACAATAAAAACTCTTATAAGATAATATAATCAGCAATCTGTCTTACAACCACAAATAATCATATCTGGAGCTGTGGACAGAAACCTGGTGTTTTTTAGTAATATTTTTGTTTCAAATTTTGTTCCCAGTACTATCTTCAAACCAATCTTTTCAAAAATATGAAAAGTAAAATTACACACTTACATGTATGTGCTCAGTTTTTAAATTTTAAAATGGGAAGATACGATAAACCCAAAATTCCAAGATAACTACGTTTTTCACTCAGTACAGACTGAAGAAGATTTATAAAAATCTTGTGATGAATATAAAGTGTTTAAAGGTACCAGATTATATTACAAAATATAAGGCACATTGTTTACCAATCTTATGGCTTAAATTTAAAAGATTCATGAAATAATCATTTTCTAAACTTTTAAATCCACAAAATATTACTGAATGTACATGTAATCATTTATTCAAATTTGTCAGAGATGCATTAGACATAGGAAACAATTCATAAAAGGAGGGTTACAATTGTATAACATGTGAAACATTGAAATTTTGTTTTGTATGATATCATACATGTATGACATTTAATGGAGAATACTTATGTTATATTACTTATCTAATCTGAATCTGAAAATTTGGAGTTATCTCCCATTGTTTTGACCAACTTTTTGTGAATGAAGTATTAGTGGTACATTTTATTTCTAACAGTCAAACATTTTAATTGAAAGGTGGCAAATTAGGTGTTCTTCAACTTAATTATTTGTTTACTTCTGAAAATCATAACAAGATAGGCCTATTTTCTTGTGTTTTTTTTTATAAAAATTTGTTTAAACAATGAAATAGCCCAGTCAATCCATTTTAACTTTCGACTATTAATATGCAGTTTTAAATTGTGTAGATTTAATTTAATTTTTGTACAATGAGTAAAATGTTACTCAAATAATGCTGCTTTAGGTGAACATAAGGAAATAAGCCCTGGATGTCCTCTTCACATTTAATGTCTTTGTAGTTCAAAACAATTTTGTCACACAAAGTTTGGGTCAATCCTGTCACAAGTTGTTGGTTTAACATGTTTATTTGATCATTTTCTGCATTGAAATAAGATTCTAGCATTTCCTTTAATTGTGTACAATCAGGTTCATCAGCACATTGACAATTATCTATGACGTCACACTTTTCCACTTCACTTACAAGACAATGATCACATTCACACTCTTTTTCACATACATCACAGCAGTTATGCTTAAGTATTGAATCTAAATCAACCTTTGTCTCAAAATACTGGCTTAGAAACTTTCTTCTGCATGTTTTTAGGAGGCAGAATTCTCTCACTTCTGGTTGTACAATTGTGTTGGTGGCAATATCACTCATATTGTAATGCATATATGCACTGCTTTGTCGACCATCTCTACCAGCTCTACCAATTTCTTGTAGATAACCTAAACGAGTAAACAATAATTGTTTTTGTTAAATCATTTCCTTTCATTTTTCAAATTTTTGGTTCTGACATTCATGAAAAAAACGAAACAATATTACATATTTCAAATCTTAGAACTGCAATTTTTTTCTAAGAACTAGGGGTTCAATTAGTCATAGTGAAATGTTTTTTTTTTCATTTTCTGTTAAAGTCTCATGTTTTTTTGCATGTTGGTGTATCAGCATATGAAAATGTGACCAACATACAGCATTGGCTTTTGATCTCAAGGTGAAAATATGGATTTTTGTATTGTAAATACTTGTGACCTATGACTTTTCATCTTTTTTTACAAAGTGTTATGATATTTGGAATATCACAAAAGGATGAAGTGTATGATTTTTAGGCGTCTATGTATATATATATATATAGTTACAATTATTGGCCTTTCACTTGTTGTAAAATATGAAAGTCTTTGTGAAAATTAATTAATATATGCATAATCCAGAACTTTTCTATTTAGATAAATTTATTTATATTTATAAATATGCAATTGTGTAATATATATGTATTAGACGGCAGTCAAATTTTTTAAGGTGCTTATGATCCAATTCTTGCAATTTAAATATTATAAACTGTTAACATAAATAGTTAGTTTTATGTTTCCATATGTAGATGGGAGATAACTACCCTTATATTTTATCAGTTGAGTCTGCTTTTTATGCAGCTCTGAACACCATGGTTCTGTTGGTATTAATAGACACAGTCTAAAGGGGAATAATCCTTACATATGATACTGATTGTCTCCCATATCAATTATGTATTCAGTGTTTTATAATGTTGTATTTTATTATATTATTATTTCATTGTTATCATATTGTATGAAATTTTGAAACCCTAATAACCTTTAGTGTAATACGTTATATAGCCTTAATACTTGCATTCCAAAGAACTTGGTGGTCCAATGTGGCAAACCCTTTCCACATCTGGGGCATCAGTGCCCATACCATAAGCTTGAGTGGCAAAAAGCAACTTTATGGATCCATGTGTGTCTGCCATGTTCTGTGCTATATTTTTTTTCATCTAGAATTATACAATTTATTTCAAATGCAAATGATTTATAATGATTTCATTTTTCTTTATACATGTAAAATACTGTTTCATTCAATTCGTTGTTTATTGTTTAATACTAATGAAATATGTTGAATAAAGTGGACATGGACATTAATGTTCTGTAACAATTAAACTGTTTTTTTTTGAATCCATGTACAAAGATGAATAAGGGTTCTGTCCATGGCCAAATATTAAAATTAAATCAAAGTCAAAAGCACTAAATGCATGAGCGTTATGAGTATATGACCGCATTAAGTTAAAATGAAAATTCATAATATAAGTAGTAACCAATGGATGTCACTGTCATAATTTGTTGGACAATATTAGTGATGGGCACATCTAATGATTGGTTTATTTTTCAACTCTTAAAAAAAATATTTCTGAAATATGCTTATTTCTTGTAAACCATATTATGAAATTAAAAGAAAAATCTTCTACCTTAAGAATGGAAGTATTATTTATTACAAAAATATGTACAAAAACATCAGACCAAAATGAAAATAGAAAAAATATTTGTACTCCTGTGGAGTCAGTATACCAGATTTGAATCCATTCCTTTTTTTGAAAGTTTGCCTGGAGTTTGCTTGTCTATGTTTGATTTCTTAGTAGATTATAAAAGGAATGCTTTATCAATATTTAAAATAACCTCATCTGTGCAAGGTGCATGGAACTGTGACACTGCTGAAAGTATTTCATCGGTATTGTCTTCCAGGCGGGCTGCCTGTGACACCATGTCATAGCCTACTCCACACCATTTCAGTTTTGAATAAACAATAGTTTTGGGAACATTCCAGATCTGACTACAAAGTTCCTCAATATATGGGTTTAACACATCTTGATATGAACCTTCTGCTGTTGTTTTACCTCCAGTGAGAGGTAAACGTTTTTGAACTATAAGTTTGATGTTTGGTCTATCAACTGGACCTGATAGGGAAAACACATCTTTCATACAAAGTTGTTGTTGTATCTCTTTCCTCATTTTCGGTGTTGCTGTTGCTGTAAGTGCTAGGATTTTTGCCTGTGGCAATATTGCACGTAATTTTGAAATGTTTCTGAAATCTGGACGAAAATCGTGTCCCCATTGAACTACACAATGAGCCTCGTCTACTACAATGTGTGACACATTTTCCCAACTCTTCTGCTTAAAAATGGTGCAAACTTCTTTTTTTAGAATTTGTTCAGGGTGGCCAAAAATGTACTCAAATTTACCATCCTTGAAATCTGCTGCCTCTGGTCCTGAAATATAAAAATTAAACCTTTTTGGTACATAAACACCATTTATTTTTAGACTTTGATTAATAATAAGATTAATATGTATTTACAGATTTAATGTAAAAATATTATTAACAGTTTAATTCTTTAGAAACAGATGCATGAATGTAAGGTAATGTATTGCCCACAGGATTCATTTGACATTGGTCTCATTTCATGTTTCTATTTCTATAACTAGCTGCAATCAATATTCTATATATGAAATGATTGTGAAGTGTACATGTATTTCCATCTTGGTTATCTGACATTAAAATTTTGGTTTATTTTATTTAGGGAATTTTATGACTGTAACATTTTTTCGGTCTATGAAGAAATGTTATAAAAAAAGGTGCTGCACACTGAATAACCTGTATATGTGTTATACTAAAGTGTGCACCACATTTTTTATTGTTATTTGTCCATAATTTTATTCTAATTTTGAAAAGGTTGATGACGTCACAGTCACATTTCAAAATTATGTCTACATGTATGAGCTGATAGACAAAACACTGTCAGCTAATCATAAGACTTGTTACATCCAAAATAAAATTTTGGTTTAATACTTGTATTTAAATTTTTAATTTATGAATATCATTGCATAAAACATTTGGTTTGAAAAGCAGGAAAGACAGTTCAGCATGTGCAATTTTGTTTTAATAAATGATTGAAGACAAGTATTTTAACATGAAATATAAAATTAAACTTATCAATTTTTGGTTATATAAAGCAATAAGCACATCAACGGTTCCTGGTCCCCCAGATTATATCAAGAATCTGTATTATCTGCCATAATGGCAGGGGTATCATTGGGCACCACCCAACTCATTGTTGCCAGGTTAAATGTGTCATGCAACAGTACTTGAACTTATTATACATAAGATGTAGTAAGAGGTCCAATGAGGCAACTATCAATACAAGTCACTAGCCTATTTTAAAAAGTATTGCCGAAACATTTTTCTGCAAAGTGTAGCGAGGCTAAAAATAATAAACGAAGGAATCATGCTTTCTGAGTGTTTCCCAGACCCTGTCTTAATCTGAAAGCTTGAATGTGTTCTGTTTCAAAATTGTTTATATTTTGGACTCAAAGCAAAATGTATAGAATCTGTGTAAGACTTTAGTTTCTAGGGACAACATCTAAAGAAAAATATTTAGGATAAAGCAAAAATGTAATTCACATAGTTCAGCATGTGGCCACTGGGTTTTCCTTTTTTTTTTGTGTGTGTGACTGTTTCAGCTTGCATAATTTTAATCTTTTATACCTGTAAATTATTAAAAAAAAATTCAAATAAGTCAAGAGGGGCTGAATATCATTGATATAACTATGTCAAGTAAGTTTTTATAACACATTTCAATTACAATTTGATGTAGCTCCTATAAACTTGGATACAATTTTTAGTAGTTGAAAAGTTGTAATTTTATATTAGCTATATAATATAAAACTAAAAGGTATGCAAAAAAGAATCCAGGATCAGGTGTTTAGTGTTTGTAAGCTCATGATTATGGGATTGACCCTTTCAGGATAAAGGAATTCTTTTTTCAAAATTTCATGATTATGATTTGTTTTGATTTTGGACTTCAGGATTTCATGTTTTTTAAGTCCAGGATTTGGGGATCACAACCCCTCCTACCCCCCCCCCCCCCCCCCCCCCCCCCCCCCCCCCTTTCCCTTCAATGCAGACATTTCAATTGTATCTAATTAATATTTATTCTTTTTTAAATAAAAGATATGGGAATTTTTTGCAGATTTTTTTTTTAAAAAGATGAATATTATAAATAATCTGGTGCCCTCTCAAAGTATCAAACTATGAATAGCATTTATGAAATGGCTTAAAAGACCTGCTGAGTTATTTATTTTCAATAGTAAAACATTGCAAGTCAGATTAGTTTTTACAAATTACCACAGAACAAACCATTTATTTTTGTGATCATCAAGGCAGCCCCATGTTAGGGGAGGGGGATTCTGCCAACATGTTTAACTCAACACATTATATATGTATTTGCCTGTCCCAAGTCAGGAGCCTGTAATTCAGTGGTTGTCGTTTGTTTGTGTTACATATTAGATTTTCATTCATTTTTTTATACAAATAATGTAAGGCCGTTAGTTTTCTTGTTTTGAATAATTTTACATTGTCATATAGGGGCCTTTTATAGGTGACTATGCAGTATGGGCTTTGCTCATTGTTGAAGGCTGTATGGTGACCTATAGTTGTTAATGTCTGTGTCATTTTGGTCTCTTTTGGATAGTTGTCTCATTGGCAATCAATTACCACATCTTCTTTTTTAGTTATTTATTTCACCCCCCACCATGAAATGGTTGTTCCCTTACACAACATATTTTCTGTTGAAGAACAAATAAATATACATTTATAAATATAATTTGTTCTTCTTCTTCTTCTTCTTTATAATTCAGCACTCCATCAACATACTGATGATAACGTGCCGGGCACTGATTTTACTATGCCGCGCGTGCGTGGGATATACATTTTATTTACAGTGAAAAATACAAAAATAAAAATAAAAATTTCAACATTTATAACTTCTTTTTCTTCTGTTTTTGTACTATACATTTTGGTTAAAACTATATACATTGTAGAATTTATTTAAATGTTAAGATGTTTATTGAGAACAGATATTGGAATCTGTTCTCGGAAGCTTTCAAGAGTAGTACATTGAACTGCAGCTACTGGGAGAAGGTTCCATTGCAAGATGGTTCTAGGGTAGAATGAATACTTGTATGAGTCTTTAGTGGTTTGTATGGGTCTGAAAGAGTAAATATGTGAATGTTGTCGTGTTCTTGTATCAGATTGTGTAAGTAGGTCTGTCGGATATATGGCAACAAGATGATGTATAATTTTGTAGAGGAAAATGATGCGGGTTCTAATTCGCCTTTTCTCAAGTGTTGCCCAATTTAGAGTTTGTAGCATTTCAGTGACTGAGCTGGTGTTATGGTATCTGTTGCAGGTGTACCTTGCTGCTCTGCGCTGGACCATCTCAAGTTGGTGTGTTTGAGATTTGGTGTGCGGGTCCCAGACGCAGCTGCTGTATTCTAGCTTTGGTCTTACTAGTGCAATGTATGCTTTTTCTTTGACTGTTTTTGAGTTGACTTTTAGATTCCTTTTAATAAAGTTCAGCTTTTGTGTGGCTGCAGCTGTGATATTGTTTACATGTTTGTTCCATTTGAGATCAGTTTGTATAGTTATTCCCAGATATTTTGTGGATGTTTCTTTTTGAAGTACATGTTGGTGGAGAGTATAGTCAAAATTTAATGGGTTTTTCTTAGTTGTTATCTGAAGGACTGAGCACTTGTCTGGATGGAATGACATGAGCCAGTCCTTCTCCCATTTTGCAGCTGATGTGAGATCTTCTTGCAGTTTTTGTGTGTCTTCTTTGTTTCGTATTGTTTTATAAATTATGCTATCATCTGCAAATAATCTGAGGGTACTGTGTTTGATGTATTCGTTAAAGTCGTTTATGTATACAAGGAAAAGGATCGGACCCAAAACTGTTCCTTGGGGAACACCAGATGTTACATTTATTTTGTCTGACTGAACACCATCAATGATCACTGTTTGTGTCCGAGATGTGAGAAAATCTTCTATCCATTTTAAGGTGTTGTCATCAATGCCATAATGTTTTAGTTTGTAGAGGAGTCTTTTGTGAGGAACTTTGTCAAAGGCTTTGGCAAAGTCCATCACAATTATGTCCGTTTGGATGTTACTGTTGTTATTTTTTGCTAGTTCTTGGATGAAGGATACTAGTTGGGTTTCGCATGATCTATTTGCTCGAAATCCGTGTTGAAGGTCGTACAAAATATTGTTATTTTCTAGGTGGTCCATCATACTACTGGCTATTATGTGTTCCATGATCTTACAAAGTATGCATGTGAGAGATATGGGTCTATAATTTATTGCGTTGTGTTTATCACCTTTTTTAAAAACAGGACAGACATTTGCATGTTTCCAATCTTTTGGGATTTTTCCTGTGTCGAGTGATTTTTGGAAGATGTAGGTGATTGCGGTTGAAATGTCACTACTAAGTTCTTTGAGTACTGTTCCGCAAATTTGATCTGGACCAGTTGCTTTGTTAGGATTGATCTTGTCCAGTAATTTTATGACACCTTTCTTAGAGATGGTGATCTTGTTCATTTTTGGATAGTTCGATTTTCCTTTATCCGGAATGGGTTCACTTGTTGTTTCTTCGGAAAATGCTTTTTGAAACTGACTATTTAGAATGTTAGTTTTGTCAGATGTATTGTCAGTAAGTTTACCATCTTTTCTAAGTGCAGCAATGCCTGTATTGTCATTTTTCATACTTTTTATGTATGTAAACAAGTTCTTAGGTTGTTTTTTCCTGATGTTGTCATCTGGTTCATCTACTGGTAGGTCAAATATCATTTTTTCAATGTTATTCCAGTAGGCATTACGCATTTCTTTTTGTAATGTTCTTTTTAAGTATTTGTATTTTTTCATTTGCTCTGGACTGTTTTTGCTCTTTTTATGTAGTCTTTTAACTTTGTTTATCATGATTTTTAATGTTTTATCAACCCAGGGTAGTTTTTTCTTGTTTGTGATTGTTTTCTGGGGGATGTTTTTCTTGACTGATTGAAGTAGTCTTTCTGTAAATGTATTCCATAGTTCGTCAGTAGATGAACTATGGTAATGACCTTTGATTTCTTGTGTGAGTTTGTTCACATCTTGTTTGATGTTTTCCAAGTTAGCTTTTCTGTACTGCAACATGTTTAATATTCTGCAAAACTGGAACACAATTTAAATATAATATCATTTATTTATATCTATTGGTATTTATAACAATAATATCAAACATATATCTGTATGAATATTTTTGGTGTCTCTGTTTATCTGTTTCATACTTGAGTTTCCCTAAAATTAAAAAGTGTCTCAATGACACTGCAGTCAAGAATGGAATGAATGAATATTACAAATACCTTCAAGACTATTTATTAGCGCTGAATTAACATTAACAGCCTTTCTACCCAGCTTTCTTGTCTGCTCTTCAATAATGGCATTTAAGGGGCTGATTATTATGCATTTGGTGTTATTCATTTTTCCAAGCATTTCAAAAATTAATGACTTCCCATAGCCAGTGGGTAGCATGATCAACGCATCACTTTTCATTGCACCTTGAATACTTTGCAATTGCAAAGGTTTCAAGTAGGTTAAATTAACGTTTCGCGTACAGTTGATCTTAGTTAAGGCAATTTTATGTATCAAGACATTCTTAAGTTTTTCTTTAAAATCTTTCACATCGTCTGCTGCCATATTGTTTATTGTTGTCATTTACAAATGCATGCCGGGAGAAAACACCGGCTTTCCTATTTTGATGACGTCAATATTTTTAAATTTAGAACAACCTCGATTTCAAATAAAAAGATGGCGTTATACCCTACCTGTCTTGATATATGAAATATGTAATATGCACATTGATCTAGACAGGCGAACCAGTCTACTCTAACCAATCAAAAATTTGTTTGATTAAATTCATACGCACTGACAAGTGTGAAAACATTGGAAATAAACATTTTGGAAAAAAATATTAATACATGTTTAATTTATGCTAGTCCCTTTAAAGTTTTTATTTTATATGCTAAATTATGGTTGTGGAAAAACATTCGTTCATTTTGGTACATTAAAAGATACTTTAATTAGAACTACATTGTACTTCCCATATTTAGAATAAGTATGTTCTTCGGCACCTCTCCACACATACTGGATTTTGTGTTTTAGGGATTCTACTACTATATTTTGGTCGCGTTATATTAGACCCTCTGGGTCGTTTTTGAATTGGAAGTGTCTGCCGTTGGCTTGCAGCATGGTTGACAATTCTTGTCCAAGCTTCAGGCGTCCTCCAGAGGCACCGGTATTTACTCCAACTGAGGAGGAGTTTGCCGATCCGTTGGGATACATCGCCAAAATAAGACCGATTGCAGAAAAAATTGGATTATGCAAAATTAAACCACCACCGGTCTGTTATTACTTTATAATATCATTTACTTTTCACTATTGTTGAATAATTTCTAATTGCCATTGTGTGTATTTCCCCTGAAAGTGTTGAATGAATTCTGCATGGTAATACGTGATCATACGTGCAAGTTATTTTCCCAAACATGGCGACGCCTTTTGTTCAGATCTGTCATACATTAGCACCAGCTATATAATAACTTAAAATTATAGTTATATGTTTGATAAAATGAATAGTCTATATGAAAAAAATACAACTCATGAAGTATGTGTTTACAAAATGTTTTTTAAACATGTTAAAAGTTTCTGAAAATAAAGTTATGAAACAAAGAGAAAAGCTGGGCCTCTTGTTTCTGTTTCCTACTTGAGGCCTTTTGCCTTATATGATGCAAAGGATGTACTAGTGTCTCGTAATTTAATGACTCTGTGTCTTTTATTATGATTATTAAGATTTCAACTTTTTAAAGAGTATTTTTGTATAAAAAATTCATATAATCACTACATAATTAGCAAATTTGTCTGTGTTTTACAATATAATTCTTTTTAGATTACTTCATATTATGATTAGATGAAGCATAAATAAAAAAAAAACAGTTTGTATTTTCACATTTCAATTTTACTCCAGGGTTAATCGTTTAATTAATTATAGGTTATAATTTCATATAGATTTTAGCAAAAAAAAAGGCAGAAATTTACAAGTATAATGATTTTAAAGTGTTATTTATCAAGTTAATTGTCTTTTTTTCTTATACATTCATATAAAAACACTAGGTGAAATAAATTAATGAGAAAAGAAAATCCTGGATGCAATTTAAAGATTGTTCATAACCTTTGACTGTTGACTTATTTACATCTGATCTACATGTCTTACTACAGATTTTATCTAAATATCATTTTCAAAGGCTGAAATTGAAAAAAGATGGTTGCTGTCAGCTCTAAACACTCATCTTATACTTTCCATATATTTTTGTGAGACAAAAATAAAAAAGTTGCAGGTCAAGCAAGATCTTGCAGTTTTACTCAAAAAATAATTTTGTTGAGAAAAAGAGGTTGCGAATGATTATTTTTTATTGAATTTCATCTCATTATGAATAAAATGATGAAAAATGTTAGATATGATATACTGTAAAATTCCCTATGAAGAAGGAACTACATAAAATATTTCAACCAATATGGCTGCCAAGCCAGAGACTAAAGGTAGCCATTATCAGCTTGTAAGAAAAATATTAAATATTTCTAATATATCAAATAGGTGTATTCTAATGTCCATTCTTTCGTTCATTTAGGACTGGCAACCACCTTTTGCTGTTGATGTCGAGAAATTCACATTCACTCCCAGAATACAAAGATTAAATGAACTTGATGTAAGTATATTGGGGCTCAAAATGGGCAACACTTTATAATCTTATACTTCTTGTTGCTTATTTTCGTTTATAAACTGTTTTAATGAAAAAAATAAATGAAAAATTTACAGTAACTTGATTTATTGTTAATTTATGTGAATTTTATATTCTTTTATTGATTCTATATAATAATGATTATATTTATCCTTTTCAGGCCACTTCTCGAATGAAGCTGAACTTTTTGGACCAGCTTGCAAAGTTCTGGGAGCTACAGGTAAGAATGATTCTCTTATTATTTAATTCATTATAATCTTAAATGTTGATTTTGAAGGATTTGTTAATCAACAATTTGAAATAAGAAAGAAGGTTCCCCCTTTTTTTCACAACATGTTAGCACTGTGCCAGATCTTACTTTATTTCCTTTTTCATCAGACATTGCATTGTTTTAGAAATTGTGTGAAATAAGGGACTGACTTAAAGTGTACATTGTAAATATATGCTATTATTGATCATAGAAGATTGTTTTTTTTGCAGGGTTGTTCTTTAAAAATACCTCATGTGGATAGGAAACTTGTGGATTTATATACATTATATAAGGTAAGACATACTTTTTATCTATTTTCTTCTTGTTACTTCACTATAAACATCAATCTTTTCATTGATGTCCATGTTTTCATGAATGGAGAGATCACATGATCAAAATAAGACTTTTGACCCCAGTATGTTATGAAACATATGTTTTGAATTTTCAACCCCAAAAAATGGCTGACACCAAGATAAATATAGTGTTGTGTAAACCCCCAAAAAACAAAACTTCAACATAGGGCCGGTATTGAAGCTGTAAATATACATTAAGGCAATGCCTGATCTGATTCCGTTGCTGGATAATACTATATATAAGGGTTTGTAGATCAAATAAAGAAAAAGAAATTTGCCAACCTTCCCTGACCGGTTCTGGCCCTACTTTTTATCAGAAGGTTTCAGTTAACAAACATGGGATTTTTCTTATGGTCCAGGGGGCCTCTGTGGCCAAGTGGTGTAAGAAGTTGTACTATTGTAATCACTAGACAGCCAACACTGAGGTTGTGAGTACAAACCCCGCTCATGCAGGTGTGCTCAACTCCAATCTTAATTGATAAGGATTGTCAGTTTTCCTATCAAAGAGGTCATCAAAGGTCAGTGGTTTTCTCTGGGCAAACCTGGCTTCCTCCAACAATAAAAAGTGGCCGCCATGAAATACCCCAAAAGTGGGGTTAAAACACCAAATATCAATCAATCTTTTGACCCATGTGATAGTTTAAACAATTGTTAAATTATTGCATACATGGATCTTTTAGGCAAATTTAAGTCGCCATTATCTTAATATTTTGAATTCAATCTGTAAAAATTTGCAGTGGTGGATCCAGGGAGGGTTCCAGGGATTGGAACCCCTTTTTTTGCAAGATCAATGCATTAAAATAGGGAAATATTTAGGGACCCCACCCCCTTTTTTCTCCTGGGTTGTGAATCCCCTTTTAAAAATGGCTAGATCTTCCCCTATTTTGCATGTTAATTCATGTTATATACATAAACATGATAAACATACTGTAGATTTTGCATTGTCAAGTATCAATATATAGGTAAAAAAGCAATAGATATACTGGTTAATAAGTCATGACATTCAAGATTTGTTTCAATCAAAACAAAAAGTATGAGTATTTTTTGTTTACGGTACTAATAAACTCCAGTCCATGGAACCTGGGTTGTTACAATGATACAATTACCCTTGATAAATATAAAATACTACATTTACACCAAAGTCGTCAAGAATGAAAAAATGTATGCTATCCAAAGGTCAATGTGTATGGCTCTATGGGTCTCAGATTTAGAGGTGGCAGGGGTCCCCCCCCCCCTTTTTTTTCTGTGAAAAATTTGGTTGATTTTAAAGGGAATCAGTGAAGCATGCCCAGATTATGAAAATTTCTGGATCCGCCATTGGAATCTGTAATATTGTTTGCCATTCAGCATTTTCTGTCTTAATATTTTTATTTGATGACTTCCCATGTACATTTGTACATGTCAGGTGGGTTCAAAATGGCTGACCACAATGCACATTTCTATCAGCATGATCAGTTGAGAATTTTTTAAGGTTTGGGTATGGGGTTTTATTATTGTTGGTCAAAAGCGTTTTATTTCATACAAATAAAACAAAGTGAAAATCAAATGAAATATCAAAAAATAGATTTATTTAGGCAGCAATTTTAATCTGTATGGTTGTAAATCATAAATCTTTCCCTGCTTTAGTATTTATAATCATGACAAGACAGAATTAAAAACAATTTGTACAAGACAATTTTACCATTTCTAGTGAGCCACTTGATGTCATTTCTTGTTTAATCATGTAAATTGTATTGTTGGGTTGTTGTCTACCTAATTTACTTATAATCCCGTTGTTTTATACATGTATTCATTATCTGAATTTCAATTGTATCAACTTACTTTTTGTTTGATATGATAATATCCACAAATTATTTTTCGAAAAATATATCTGCAAAGGTGGCTCCCCCAATCACATCCATTGTTGACAGATCAGTGTGCCACATGATCAATACCTTATAGATTTCTCAAGTTACGATGGATTGTTTTCTGTGGATTAGTATTCTTTATAGGAAATATACACAATATATCTTTCAATATTTTATGTGTGTGCTATAGTTTTGAGTTGTAACTTTTTAATGAATATGACTTAAAACCAGTTACACATCAATGAGACAGCAACTCAACAACATAAACCTTAAAACCCATCACAATTATATATCAACATGTATGATCTTTAATGATAGACTATATATTATATTGAACTATGTCACACACCAATGTTCTTTGAGTTAAGTAAACCACCTAAGGTATAGGCAAAGAAAACAAGTTTCCTAGGGCTAATTTGACAAAAATTCTGAAAGCAAAAATTATCATGAGATATACTGAAACATTCATGACTTACTGTAAGAATTAATTTCTCATAAGATGTTTTGTAAAATCAGTAAAAGAATTTGACACAAATTTCCCTAATGAATTTATGCATGTCTCACCATTTATGAATAACTTTCCTATCATTCAATATTATACAATTACTGTCTTTTGATGAGGTAAATATGCGGTTTTATTGACTTTTGAAAAAATGATATTCACTGAGGCCGACAACCGAAGAGAATATCAGTTTTTCAGAAGTCAATAAAACCCCATATTTACCGAAACAAAAGACAGTAATTGTTTTATTCCATATTCCGAGAAAAGAAAATGTATTTAATGACAAACATATACCAAAACAAATTTTTACACGAAACATTTTACCATAACGTTGCATGTAAAAGCGCGTGACGTTTAGCGCGGTGAATAACACTTTCTCAGGTGAATATGCTTTTTTATTTAAAATCCAATTCATATAGAGAAACCTACTAGAATAATTCCAATATAGAATAAAATATTTTATTTATTTTACCATTATGCTTTAAATTGAAATACATGTACAAAAACATGTACTACCACTCCTGAAGTCAATTCCAACATCCTTTGAAAAGGTTATATGGAAAGCATGACAATACCTTAACATGCTTCCCCTACAATGGCCCACATCTCCTTTTATGTTGACTTACTATTGTATGTTTCCATAAATTGATTAATATGCTGACAGATTTTTTTATTTTGATATTTTTTCACTTTCAGCTTGTTGAAGAGGAAGGAGGAATGGATCAAATTAACCGAGAAAGAAGGTGGTCCAGAATAGCTACAAGAATGCACTACCCATCCAAACAAGTGGGAACAACCCTAAGAGCACATTATGAGAAAATATTGTATCCATTTTATGTGTTCAAGAAAGGAGATATCTTTGACTCAGAGGTTAGTACCAAACATTTTATGAGTAATATAACAATAATCTTCACACATAAGAGGTCCCTAAACACAGTATCTCAAAATGGAACTTTGGTATTTGAAGCCATATTTATTGGGTTAATCAGCTGAAAAAATATGTAGCTGAAAAAATATGTAGCACATGAAATATAGGATATGCCAAAACAAATAATTAAAAACGTCTGCTGATGATTTATCATGTTTTGGCATATCCTATATATATTCTCTATGCAATTGAAAATAAAGAATCAATATTTTAATATAAAAGTGTCATATTGGAAGACCTGAAAGTATTGAAACATATTATGTTTCTTGTAAATTTACATTAAAGTTTATATAGAATATTTTCATTAAAAAAAATGTTTGTTAGTACATGTACATGTGTATTATACATAATTTCAAACATTATTGTTGGTTTTTTTTCTCGGGTTTTTTCATTATTTTTTTTCATTTTTATTTTTATTTTCATTGTTGGGATACATGTGTACTAGAAAAGATAGAGAATTTTCAATCCTAAACTTTCACACTGGAGTATGAAAAAGTTTATTACTCTAAAATATGTCATTGTATGTATGGTAGTGAAGATATGTGGTTTCATGATTTAAATATTTTAGAAAATAGACAACTTTCACATTCATACATTTTCACTTTCAGTTTATCTTAAATCTCCGGTTGTCACAATGTTAATTTACTTATTCTATTCTTGTTTTCAGAAGTATAAGAAAGAAGATGAAATAAAAGAAGAAGAGGATGAAGAGGACGATGAGTATAAACCTAGTGGACAAGATTATAAGTCACATGGTATAGCTGCTAAAACAGCAGCCGGAGGATTTAGGAGGAAGAGCAAAAAGGAAAGAATGATAAAGGAAGAGGTTCAACCGGATTGTCAGTTTTCTCAATTCAGTACAGATAACCCAGATGAGGTAAATGCTTGTTGTTTTTTTTTCCAGCGGGGTTTAAGGTTACACAAATGAACTTCAGAAAGCTCTTTTCTTACACACATGTCTGTTTACAGACGAACCATTAGTCATTGCATTTTACAGTCTTTAACTTAAGTTTGCCTCATGTAATTAAAATTGTACACAATGCTTATTCCCACAATGCTTATTATCGCAAAACACAGATTGATTTTGAAATTGGGTGGCGCCACATTTACCGTTCTTGAGTTATGTCCCTTTTTAAGGTTACATTCAAGCAAGGTCATCATCTGTGTCCCATGGACACATTCTTCATTTATTTGAGCTTTTTCGTAAGCTCACAATATTTTATAGAAAAAAATCTTTTTCAAAGGTTAGTTACACATATAAAAGGTTAGAATTGATTGTTAGAAAAAATGAAAAATTTCATTTCTTATATTTTAGGAGCTTGATATTGATTACAACGTCAATTCTGAACTAAAGAAACTACAATTTTATGGTGCAGGACCCAAGGCAGCTGTTCCTGGACAAGGTATTTATCAGCATGATTTGTACTTTCATTTTATCGTGTTTATTGATCTTTCATTTAGGAACATTTGACAATAATCATGAACTTTTCATTTAGAAAACCCAGCACATTACAGTGAAAATAAACATAAGCTGCTAGTTCTTTGATAAAATGCCATTGTGTACCCCTAGTTTCTTTTTGGTCTGATTTATTTGGGGTTTTCCTATGCAAATCATTAGACATTTTGTGAGCTTTGTTTGCATTACTTTAGTTTGAAATTATATTAGGATTTTAAACAACTTTACTTATAATGTATGAACCTGCTGAGAATATTCCTAGAAATAAACAGTTCATTTATAATATGACAAATAGAGGAAACTTCTGAAATTCTTTAGGTTTATGAATATTTATATTTAAACCAAGCCTGCATTTCCCAAAAGGTCTACAATTTTTCAACCAAAGCAATTTGCATGGTTTGATAAAAAATTAAAAGCTGATCACAAAACATGCAACCTTTTCTAAAACATAGGTCAAGGTGTTTACATTGTCATTAATGATAACAGAAAAGACATTGTTGAAAGTGGCAGGAAACTTCATAAACATATTAGATTATAAATACAAAATGTTTTGTTAACAGATGAAAAACCCAAACTACCAAAGAACAAGATGAAGATGAGAGACAAATTTGTAGATCCAACTGCTTATACTGGGGTAAGTTGTAAAGTATTTACTAATGTAAGCCAATAATAGAAGTTTGTCATAGTGGTTGTAATGAATTTTAATAAAACACATTTTTGTACAAGGATTTTTAACCACAGCACATTTCCATTTATACATTTCATTTTTTTGTCAAAATTACATATACAATTCATACGTGACCATAAACTGTGAAAATAAAATAAAATAGTGAACAAATTAAAACATTGAAGATAAAATTATCTGTCATAAGCCATAAGGAAAACAGATTTGATGAATTCCCTGTAACCTCTAAATCTTTGAAACATTGGAGCATAACTGCGTACTATACATAGCTGAATACGGTAATTAACATTTTATTCTCCAATAGATTGATTTCTACCTCTGCCACATGTGTAAACGTGGTGATGGAGATGAATACATGCTGTTATGTGATGGATGTGATGATGCCTTTCACACATATTGTTTGATACCCCCACTGGCTGAGGTACCAAAGGGAGACTGGAGATGTCCTAAATGTGTTAAACAGGTGATTTAAGCTTCTTCAGTATTTCAAAAGAATATCATTTAGTTTTCTGATATATCTAACATCAGATAAGACAGTGAAACAAAATTATATACTGAAAATTCAGAAATTATTGCATGCATTTATTATTGCAATTTTGACATTTTTTTCAAAAATGCGATTGCTTTCTTTGAGATATTGTGAAAAATCCTGTTGAATTCATATAAGGAATTTCAAATTGCGAGTTTAAATTATTGCAATTATAACCTGTCTCATTTTTCGCTATAATAAAAACGTCGCAATTATTTCTTAGTTTACAGTATGTTATATTTAATAGTTAAATTGACATTTTTGCAAAAAAATAAGTTGGTGTAAATATTATGTTGAGTGTTACTACATTGACCTTTAAATTTGTAAATGCAATTCCTATTTTCACATGATGCGTAGTTGTCTATATTATCCATTCATTTTAAAGAACAAATTTTGCAGAAGATAAGGTCTTAATAGCAGTGCATAAGTCTGTTTCTTCAAAATACTTCTCTAAGGTTAATAGGATGCTTTCATTATTAATCAAATGTTGGCAGTGTAGTAATATTGTATAAAAATTGAAAGCAGTCTTTGTATTTTTGAGAACTTATTTAAGGTGGGTAATCTTATATTCAGATTTTGTTAGTGACAGTTACATTTATTGATGATTTAGAAATGAAATTGATGTATGGTCTTGCTTTGTTTTTGTATTTAGGTCTGTTCCAAACCACTAGAGCCATATGGATTTGATCAGTCGAAGAGAGAATACACTTTGCAGTCGTTTGGGGAACATGCTGACCAGTTCAAGTCTAATTATTTCAACATGCCTGTTCATGTAAGTTGAAAAAGTAAAAAATATTTTAAGCGATAAGTTTCATTACTTTTTAGTCTTAATCATGTGTCATTCATTCAAACCAAAAAATAGAGATGCCAGCATATCTGCATAATTTTTTTTATGTCTGGATTTGATTTTCATATAGACAGTTCTCTGTGTATATTTTAGAGTTTCAACCTCTATAATTGGCTACAATGGGTTGATTTGAGTTTTACTATTTTAACACAATTAAGACTGAAAAAAACTACAAATCCTTGCCAATATAATGGCTAATTTGTAGATAGATATAGGAAGATGTGGTATGAGTGCTAATGAGACAACTCTCCATCCAAGTGACAATTTATAAAAGTAAACCATTATAGCCAAGATTATAGGTCAAGGTACAGTCTTCAACATGGAGCCTTGGCTCACACCAATAAGCAAGAGATAAAGGGCCCCAAAAATTACTAGTGTAAAACCATTCAAACAGGAAAGCCAACGGTCTAATCTATATTGTACATGTATTATATAAGACATTCCTGTAATTTACCTTTGTCCATCAGATGGTACCATTAAGTCAAGTGGAAGGTGAATTTTGGAGACTTGTGTCGAGTATTGAGGAAGATGTCTGTGTACAGTATGGAGCTGATATACATGCAATGGAGATGGGCAGTGGTTTCCCAACAAAACAAACTAGTGATTTGTTTCCTGAAGATGAGGTTTGTTGTTATAAGTGTTGATACTTCAAGTCTTATTCAATAATCTGATGATCGTCATGAAAATTCATGAACTATTTCCCACTGGACATTGAGCAACCAACAATCAATCTTCTAACAATATTCTGTGGTTTCCATATTAAAGCTTCTAGTCACATGGTGCTTTGGTAGATGAGGGATCTATGTTGGTAGATGAGGAATCTATGTTGTAGGTTAACATTTTACTTTCACTGATCATTGACAGTAGACAGTTCTATAGTTTACCTTTACTAGTTTTTTTGCAATTGCTTATCTATGCTAAAATTGTCATAGAAACTATATAAAAGGCCTTAGATATCAAATCAATACGGCTTTATTGAAAGTTTTTCTTTTTAGTTAGTTGATTAAGTACCTTAAAACTTTATCTGAGAAATTTTGATTTCAACAGCAGTAAATCTCTCATCTGTTATTTCTCACATTCATGTGACATTTAAGCAATAAGCAATTGAAAATTTTATTAAAATTAGAGAAAAAGACTCATTCAACAATTTCCAAACAGGTACACCTCTTATCAATGGCAATTTGTTGCAATTTTAAAGTAGATCGTCTATCAAACCATGTATAGAGAATTGTTAAGATTAAATAATCATTGATATAAAATAATTGAATTTTGCTTTTATTCCTTTCCACTAATAACTAACATGCATATAATATTTGTTCAGGAGTATATAAATTCTGGCTGGAATCTTAACAACCTACCAATACTTGAACAGTCAGTTTTGTGTCACATCAATGCAGATATATCTGGAATGAAGGTAAGAGAACAAAAATATGATATATTAATACCTTATAGATTGAATGAGAAAGAGAGAGAAAATAAAATGCTTGAATTTACAAGTTATCTTATTAAAGTCAGTCAAAGGGCAATAAGGAAATTATTCAAATCTCCAGCTTACTTATGAATATTTCTGAACCTTGATTCATATCAGATCTTTGTTAAGTGATCCAGGAATTATGCTGGACTTTCAGAAAAGTCTGTACGCATTTTTTCACACATTGAAAATATGGGACATTTAGTTAAAATCAAAACATGTATATTATAAATATACAAAATATTCTCCCATGCCTTTATATTACTAGATAGGACAGGCAAGTAATTAAACTCCTACTACATGAATAAGTATTTATTTTGACTTTTAAATCAAGTCATAATGAAGGAATGATTTATCTACCAATCATTATACCCCCGCTTTGAAAAAAGGGGGGTATACTGTTTTACCTCTGTCTGTCTGTCCGTCCAATGAATATTTTTCGTCGCAATTTTCTCAGGAACTACATTACAAGGATTTCTGAAATTTTGTTTCAAGGTTTATATAAGTATGCTATACTGTGTGATGCGTTTTCAGATTCATCACTCAACAACTTCCTGTTTACCGAACACTTGTACTATGTTACACATGATAACCAAGTTGAAAATTTCCGTCACATTTTTCTCAGGAACTACAATACAAGGATTTCTGAAATTTGGTTTCAGGATTTATACAAGTCAGCTATACTGTGTGATGCGTTTTCAAATTCATCACTCGACAACTTCCTGTTTACCAAACACTTGTATTATTTTACACATAACCAAGTTGAAAATTTCCGTCACATTTTTCTCAGGAACTACAATACAAGGATTTCTGAAATTTGGTTTCAGGATTTATACAAGTCAGCTATAATGTGTGATGCGTTTTCAGATTCATCACTCGACAACTTCCTGTTTACCGAACACTTGTATTATTTTACACATGATAACCAAGTTGAATCTTTCCATCACATTTTTCTCAGGAACTACAATACAAGGATTTCTGAAATTTTGTTTCAAGGTTTATATAAGTATGCTACACTGTGTGATGCGTTTTCAGATTCATCACTCAACAACTTCCTGTTTACCGAACACTTGTACTATTTTACACATGATAACCAAGTTGAAAATTTCCGTCACGTTTTTCTCAGGAACTACAATACAATGATTTCTGAAATTTGGTTTCAGGATTTATACAAGTCAGCTATACCGTGATGCGTTTTCAGATTCTTCACTTAACAACTTCCTGTTTACCGAACACTTGCATATTTTTACACTATTAAAATTATCCACTTGCGGTGGGGGTATCATTAGTGAGCAGTAGCTCACAGTTTCACTTGTTGTATTTATAATTATTAAATTAAATTGATTTTCTTTAGGTACCATGGTGCTATGTTGGGATGTGTTTCTCTGCTTTCTGTTGGCATAATGAGGATCACTGGAGCTATTCAATCAACTATTTGCATTGGTGAGTTGTTATTTATTTGAGATAGATTTAAATACTGAAGAAACATTAATTTTTGTGGGGTGAAAATTTTCATGGTTTTGTTTCTATACAAGATTTTATGGTGATTTAAATTTGTGGTTTCAAATTAATGGAATAGATATTATATGAAGGTTAAATTTTCGAGGGTTTTTTAATTTCTTGGATATATTCTTTCCACAAAATAAATTAAATTAAATCCTCCACGAAAATTTCTGCTTTTACAGTATTTGGTCGGATAATTGTATAGTGCACATTCTATATGCCTGCTTGTGATAGATTTGGTATAGCATCATTACAAAAATAATTTGATAAAAATGAACTGAAAAGACAGCTATGCGTCCAACAACAGTGAGACACAGTACCATATAAAAATCTCTACGATGTTCCAAAAAGATTTCCTTAGCAAAACAAATCATTTGAAATATTTTTATATATACTTAAACAATAAGATGACCGACAATGTGAGGGTTGTATAGTTGGTCACGGTCATCAAAAACTTCCTTCATCATCAATAATAAGCAAATAAGAAGAAAACCACTGCCAAATATGTCTTGCTTTAGACTGTCTATACAGTGAAGATTACTAAAACCATTACCATGGTTACATAGCCATGACCTTGATTCATCAGCAGAGATCAATTTTATTTGATTTTTTAAACCTTTCTTTTTTAGGGGAGAACCTAAAACTTGGTATGGGGTACCAGGTGGTTGTGCTGATCAGTTTGAAGCAGCCATGAAGTCACGAGCCCCTGACCTGTTTGAACAGTCTCCAGACTTGTTACATCAGTTGACCACTACAATGAACCCAAATGTACTGATGGATCTAGGAGTGCCAGTAAGTAGTGTAAACAATCTAGGGGATCAAAAATAGGCAAGCAAAGACTTAAAAATATTTGTTATGTTTCTGTATAATCTTCAAAAACTTTTAAAAATCATGATAGGAACATGTAACAATTAAAAGTTTTGAACTCTCTCTATCTTTATACCCAGTTATTATGGTAAGTTTCATTCATAAACTTTATTTTGTGAAAATCTTAACAGTTTTAAATTTTGTTGTTTTCAAACAAATGTTTTTCTTTTGGAAGTCACCTTTATATGAAATTTGAATTGTCAATAGTTGATTTATAGCTATGATATGTTTGAAAGAGGGTATTCAGCTGGAATTTTAATCACACTGAAATGTTAATACCAATGATGCAAGATTTATTTGTTTTGTTTTTACTTATGTAATGGAACATTTATATGCATAAGTTAAATTTTGTGAAATGAAATTAACTCTTCATAAAACAGATTGTGAGAGCTGACCAGCATGCTGGAGAATTCATGGTGACATTTCCTAGATCATACCATGCAGGATTTAACCAAGGATATAACTTTGCTGAAGCTGTTAACTTCTGTACTGCTGATTGGGTAAGATCATATATATTTATAAATTGAGATGTAGAAAAATACATCAATGCAACAGCAACCAAATGAAACAACAAAAAATATGCATCTACATGTAGAGGTCAAAGAAGAGTCTTCAAGTAGAGGTCAAAGAAGAGTCTACATGTAGAGGTCAAAGAAGAGTCTACATGTAGAGGTCAAAGAAGATTATACATGTAGAGGTCAAAGAAGAGTTCAACTTTAAACAATTTTTTATAACAATGCGTCAAACTCAAAATGACCACAAGTCTAGAAACCTTGTGAAAAATTTAATGATTAGGTAAACAAAAATAAGAAGGTGTGGTATAATTGCAAATGTGACAACTATCCACCAGAGTTCAATTGAAGTGGATGTAAACAAGGCTATCATCGATCTACTCTCAACACCATATTTCCTAACAGACAAAAACAAACAATTGTACAGGGCAGGTATGAAATGATTTAATTGTTTGATTTATAATTTTTGAAATCAATAATTTTCAATATTATACATAATAATTATAGATAATATATTTCAATATGTTGTATAAATTGGAAGCAAGGGTGTATAACCTAACAGTGTTATAGTTTTCCAGATTCAGCTTAAAACATTTAATTGAATGATAAAAAATTGACACCTCTGAAACTCATACATTCATTGACATTGTTCATTTTGCTACAGTTTTAAACTGATTTATGTAATCCTTTAGCTCCGATAGCTGTCTTAAGGGCACATAGATAAACCCTAAGAAAAATTACTAAAGCCATATATTGCTCTGAAATAAATTACTTATTTCTTAAATGGCTCTGAAAACTATGATTATTTATATATACTTTATAGCTCCCAATGGGAAGATTATGTGTGGAACATTACAGAATACTTCATCGTCAGTGTGTATTCTCACATGAAGAATTGGTGTGTAAGATGGCAGCAGACCCTGATGGACTAGACCTTGTGGTGGCTGCAAAAACCTACCAAGATTTACTTGTTATTGCTGAGAAGGAGAAAGTTTTAAGAAAGAAACTATTGGACAGAGTAAGTATACAAATAGAATTAAGAATGGAAAAGGGGAACTTGTGGAAGAGACAACCACCCAATGAAAGATTAAAAAACAGTAAAGGGCCACCAATGGGTCTTCAACGCAACAAGTAAATTCCCCACCAGGAGGCAGGCGTAAACTGGCCCCGTAGTTTGTTAGATTTATTTATTACAGTTCGTATATAATTGTACATTTTCTTTAAGTCGTTTTCTTGCCAATTTTTCGTTTGTATTCCAGAAATAAGTTTTATTTTGCTTTTCTTTTTAGAGTGAATCCTTTATATTTCTCTTATATTTAGGGGTCTCATTTAATACATGTCTTGTATATAAATTAACCTGATAAGAGAATTCCTTAAATTTTTGTGTTGGTATATTTTAAATGTCTTGTTATTTTTTACAGGGAACAATTGAAGCTGAAAGAGAAGCCTTTGAGTTGTTACCAGATGATGAGAGGCAGTGTGATTACTGTAAAACCACTTGTTTTCTTTCTGCTGTTACATGCTCTTGTGCAGCAAGTAAGCATTATAGTTTCCCAAATGCTTCTCCGGGGAAACAAAGTAAGATTTGTCTCAAACAGAGTAGGGTTGTACACACAACTATTTTTTTTACTTCAAATGGTACGAAAAAGTTAAGCAGGGTCAGCAAATGTAGCATAGTTAGGTTATTACTTCCTTTTTAGATATTGAATCTACCTTGAAAACTTGAAAAAGCCTTGAAATGTCCAGGACATTTGTAAAAAAAATCCTAGCAAAAAATGAATTTCTAAAACTAACTTATGTTTAAAAATGAAATATTTTCTTTTACAATTTTTAAACTCTCTTCCATGCTCATAATATATATAAAAAGTAAAAACACAAAAATACTGAACTCCGAGGAAAATTCAATAATTTTGGTATGTCGAGGCTTATCTCAATTTTTTTAAATTTTTATTCTGAACATTTAAAATGAATTTTAAATTATTTAAGCAATCAAAATGATCTCTTCATATTTTTATTTGACTTTCAGATAAAATTGTATGTGTCAACCATGCAGAAAACCTGTGTCATTGTGACCCTAAAAACCATGTTCTACGGTTCCGATATACCCTTGATGAATTGCCAAGCATGCTTCACAAACTGAAAGTGAGGGCAGAATCCTTTGATAATTGGACCAATAAAGTTAGTGAGGCTATGGATGCTTCAGGAGACCGTAGACTAGGTAAGTTTTAATAGTTTAAACGTTAGGGTAACAAATTTCAATAAGGATATATTTATACTTAGTCATCTTAGTTTGATCAAATTACTGTTAACTTGACAGCCATTTTGTAACTGAAAAAAAGGTAAATAAAATAAATTCAGTAAAGTTAAGAAAGTTGCGGAAGATGAGACAAGTGTTGCTTTCCCGTCTGGGTCAACTATATTAAAGTTTTCTCCCAAAGTCAGTTTGATAGATACTACTTAAGTGATCAATGCTATTTCTTTAAAATATTATTGATATTAGTTCTTATCAGTTGGACACCTATTTTGAGGCTTTTCCTCCAAGGTCATGGTCCAGCGACTTTAAATAGATCAGTAATTTTCAATGTTAAGTTTTCTGTTTAACTTAGTTTGATAAAATTACTTGTGATAGATCATCAATATTTTCTATAAAGTTGCATTACTATCAGTTCATATCAGTTGGAAGATTATTTGTTAAGGATCTGTCAATCAGATTGTCTTTTTCAATTTAATGCCTACAGACAATACATATCTCTGTGTTAACAGTTTATGTTACATGTAGATATGAAAAAACTAAATGTGAAAATATAATCTATGAAGAGTGACTATTGTTTAGTGGCTGCTTGTATTTTCATTATGATAGCTAAATCAATACAACTAAATCAAGCCATGACAGAATGTCTCATAGCTGCATGGTTCAAATTGCTTGTAACATCTGATTTAAATTATTTTTTCTTTCAGTGTTATTTATTGGTAAAAAAAAACTAATTTAAAACCAAGTATTCAAAATGTTCAATTAAATTTACTTTTCTCGCATTTCGTGAACTAACAATCTGTTAAAAATGTTGCATCCACAAATAAAACATAAATTAAGAAATATTTGATATTCATTAATTATAGTTTTAAGTATTGTGAAGCTGGATAAACAGTTGAACAATCAGCACTGATTAAACTTGTTTTCATAATAATGTATATGGGCACTGAGACAAAAAGAAAAGATTGAAGATCTGACAGGAACAAACTTGTAAACATTGTAGGATGAATAATTTCAGACATGATTATATACAGTGTAGCTTTATGGATAAAAAGTCTTAGCATTCAATGGAAACAAAAAATAACCTAACAGTCATCAAATTCAGTATTTTAACTGGAACTATTATTAACTTGCAATGACTTTGTTTTCAGAATTGAATGAGATCAAAGAGCTGATAACTGAAGCTGATGAGAAGAGATATCCAGACTCAGAACTCCTACAGAATCTGATTAATACAGTCAGTGAGGCAGATAAATGTGCCAGTGTAGCTAACCAATTAGTCACCAAAAAAGTTAGAACTAGGTCAGTATATATTAATCTAATTACAAGCATTTTATTTCACCTCTAAGTTTTCAATTAATCTTTATTCTATTCTGTATAATCATAGTTTTTATGGTCACAAACATTTTTATATGACCGCAAATTTTGAAAAAATTTTCGTCGTATATTGCTATCACGTTGGCGTCGTCGTCGTCGTCGTCGTCGTCGTCGTCGTCCGGCGTCCGAATACTTTTAGTTTTCGCACTCTAACTTTAGTAAAAGTGAATAGAAATCTATGAAATTTTAACACAAGGTTTATGACCATAAAAGGAAGGTTGGTATTGATTTTGGGAGTTTTGGTCCCAACATTTTAGGAATAAGGGGCCAAAAAGGGCCCAAATAAGCATTTTCTTGGTTTTCGCACCATAACTTTAGTTTAAGTTAATAGAAATCTATGAAATTTTGACACAAGGTTTATGACCACAAAAGAAAGATTGGGATTGATTTTGGGAGTTTTGGTTTCAATAGTTTAGGAATAAGGGGCCAATAAAGGGCCCAAATAAGCATTTTTCTTGGTTTTTGCACAATAACCTTAGGTTAAGTAAATGGAAATCTATGAAATTTAAACACAATGTTTATGACCACAAAAGGAAGGTTGGTATTTATTTTGGGAGTTTAGGACCCAACAGATTAGGAATTAGGGGCCAAAAAGGGACCCAAATAAGCATTTTTCTTGGTTTTCGCACTATAATGTTAGTATAAGTAAATACAAATCTATGAAATTTAAACACAAGGCTTATGACCATAAAAGGAAGGTTGGTATTGATTTTGGGAGTTTTGGTCCCAACAGTTTAGAAAAAAGGGGCCCAAAGGGTCCAAAATTAAACTTTGTTTGATTTCATCAAAATTGAATAATTGGGGTTCTTTGATATGCCGAATCTAACTGTATATGTAGATTCTCAACTTTTGGTCCCGTTTTCAAATTGGTCTACATTAAGGTCCAAAGGGTCCAAAATTAAACTTAGTTTGATTTTGACAAAAAATGAATCGGTTGGGTTCTTTGATATGTTGAATCTAAAAATGTACTTAGATTCTTGATTATTGAAGTTTTTTTGGTCCAGTTTTCAAATTGGTCTACATTAAGGTCCAAAGGGTCCAAAATTAAACTTTGTTTGATTTCATCAAAAATTGAATCCTTGGGGTTCTTTGATATGCCAAATCTAACTGTGTATGTAGATTCTTCATTTTTGGTCCTGTTTTCAAATTTCAAATTCTACATTAAAGTCCAAAGGGTCCAAAATTAAACTAAGTTTGATTTTAACAAAAATTGAATTCTTGGGCCTCTTTGATATGCTGAATCTAAACATGTACTTAGATTTTTGATTATGGGCCCAGTTTTCAAGTTGGTCCAAATCAGGATCTAAAATTATTATATTAAGTATTGTGCAATAGCAAGTCTTTTCAATTGCACAGTATTGTGCAATGGCAAGAAATATCTAATTGCACAATATTGTGAAATAGCAAATTTTTTTTTAATTAGAGTTATCTTTCTTTGTCCAGAATAGTAAGCAAGAAATATCCTATTTGTGCAATAGCAAGAATTTTTTTTAATTGGAGTTATCTTTCTTTGTCCAGAATCAACTTAAATCTTTGTTATATACAATATACAATGTATATACACTTTTTACTACCAACTGATAAATTTAAATAATCTTTACCATTCAGTGATAACAAGCAGTTTTTTTACATCTTAATATTTTATGATGTATTTAAATGAGTATTTATTGTTGCAAACTCCATTAGAAATTTGAATTGATATCAGTTTTGAAAAAGGGAAACAGGGATGTGAAAAAAAAGGGGGGGGGGGGTTAAATTTTTCTCATTTCAGATTTCATAAATAAAAAGAAAATTTCTTCAAACATTTTTTTGAGAGGATTAATATTCAACAGCATAGTGATTTGCTCAAAGGCAAAAAAAACCTTTTAAGTTCATTAGACCACATTCATTCTGTGTCAGAAACCTATGCTGTGTCAACTATTTAATTTTAGATTTAAAAAGTTTGAAGAAGAAATCTTTAATTGATTTGTAAAATCTTGGCATTTGTTTTGTGTAAAAAAAAACCATGTTATGTCAAAAATTTGATCACAATCCAAATTCAGAGCTGTATCATGCTTGAATGTTTTGTCCATACTTGCCCCAACTGTTCAGGGTTCGACCTCTGCGGTCGTATAAAGCTGCGCCCTGCGGAGCACCTGGTTAAAGTGTGTAATATGTTATATTACAAAATGGTAAATATCAAAGTTGAACTAATTCTGGTAGAGTTTAAGAATCATTTCTTCAATATTAAAAATAATTTATTTTTAAACTACATTTTTAATCAGAAAGGTAAATAATAGTTCAAATTTACAGAATTTTGTCCATACTGCTCTTAATTATTTTTTCTTGATTGTAAAATGTTGATTTTTTATAATTTTAGAAATCGTCAGTCAAATGAAGGGAAATACATAGCCAAGCTTAGTCTGGAAGAATTGAATTGTTTCTACGAGCAAATTGCTAACTTGCCTTGTATTATCAAAGAGGCTAGACTGGTCAAGGTAGGTTTGCTTTATATAAAAATCATAAGATACTTAATGTATGAATACAACCTACATTGATAATACTTGGAAAGGAAATAACAAAAATATAAAAAATGAAATGATGAAAATATTTAGATCAAATGTAAGGTTTCAAAAGCTTAATCTAATTTTCAGTGTGAAAATAAGATGTGAAATGTTGGCCAATGAGACAACTCTCCACCAAATGACATAGAAGTTAACCACTATACATGTAGGTCAATGTAGGCCGTTAGTATATATTTGTATGTTTGGTCAACTGAATTCAATCAAAGAACTGTTATCCTGACAAGCATTTTGTACCTAAAAAAAAGGTAAACCAGTAAAGAACAAAATGCAGGCATACTTGCTATGTTTTGTTTAATATATGAATAAACAAAATATTAAAATAAAATGTTGCTATCTATTAAGAGTGACCATTGTTCAGTGGCTGCTTGAATTTTTATTGTGATAGCTAAATCAATACAACATAATCAAGCCATGACAGACTGTCTCGTATCTGCATGGTTCAAATTGCTTGTAACATCTGATTTAGAATGCATTATTTGGATGAACAGTGTAGTTAATTCTGCAACAAGAATCCAATTGGTCTGAAAGCCTTAATGTGCAATGAAGAAGAGGACAATTTAACAACACCAATGCAAACTTTTTCTGTTTCTAGTTGAAAATTTTGCAAACTTAACCAGTCTCTGGAATTGAAAAAGTAAGACTTATGCAGTTAATACTGTTCTCAAATCCAAAAAAAAAGTTCTGAATTGTTACATTCCATGAGTGTATAGTACAACATCTAATGATATGCTTCTTTTCTTCATTTCAGGAATTACTTGATCAAGTGATAAACTTCCAGAAAGAAGCACAGGATGCTCTGAATGCAGAAACCCCTGACTCTGAGAAACTAGAGCAGTTGATTGAGTTCAGTGCTACTATGGATGTAGACTTAGTTGAAATTCCTAGGCTTAAACAGGTAAGACAGAGGAGCTGTCAGTTGTGTCCTGAGTGTCATTAGCAATACTTACAAGTTAAAAACTACAGTTAATACTTCCAAATGAGTCTTCACTTGTTTAATTCTGTCTCTGAATATTGTTAGATTAATCTGATAACCTATTTCTCCCATTTTATGTAAATAATAAACTGTAATCAATATAGGAAACTTATTTCTGCATTTAAAAATCTACAAATTTCATGTACTGACCCCATCATTTTAAAAACCTAATTGTATTACAAATTTCAACTCTGAAAGGACAACTAAACAAAAAAACATTAAGAAAAAGAAGCTCAGCTGATATTGTGTTTCTACTTGACACAAATTCATACAATTATTGATTATTTTCTTGCATTTGGTCAATTATAATTCATTGTAAAATTGCTGAGATGGAGTGCATCTTGATCTATGGTAAATTTACTTGGAGCAAGATGTTTGATGTAAGAAAAATTCCACTATTCTTGATTTATTATTATCTCGAACTGCCCTTCTTTACAGGTCTTACAGCAAGCCAGATGGTTAGATGAGGTGAGGGAGACAATGAGAGAACCTCTGAATGTTACATTAGATGAAATGAGAAAGTTAATGGACTCTGGTGTAGGTCTGGCTCCTCATCCTGCAGTGGAGAAGGCTATGGCTGAGCTACAAGAACTGTTGACTGTCAGTGAACGGTGGGAAGAAAAGGCCAGGATTTGTCTTCAAGCTAGGTAAGAACAAATACATTTGAGAATTCTGTATTAAAAGAAATTAATATTAACTTAAAATTAGACTTAAAAAAAACTAATGACTGTAAACATCTATACTACTAAAGGAAGTGATCGATGTCATTGAGACGCAAGTCCTCTCTAAACATACAAAGTTTGGATTATTTGTGAAATGACTTATAAATGTAGTGTTATGTACTTCCTAAACTTGTCTTTGAAACTATCTTTTTTTTCCACAGAAAACACCTATTCTTTAGAAAATATCAAAATTTGGAGACATTTATCAATCCTAGTTTTATACCCTTTGTCACATGCTCAGTCAACGTACTGCCCAAGAAATTTAAAAACTCTTTGTTCCAACACTTCTCCAATTGTACCCTGATCTCGGGTGCATCTTCTAGTGAACTAAAAAAAATACATTTGAGAAATATTTGATTTTTGTTGTTGCAAATCATGATCTGAAAGATAATTATTAAATTGTAGACCCAGACATGTTATGGCAACACTTGAAGCTATTATAAAGGAAGCTGAGGGCATTCCAGCCTACCTCCCAAATGTTACAGCATTAAAAGATGCCCTACGGAAAGCTAAGGAATGGACAAATAAAGTTGAAACTGTTCAGGTGAGTTAATAATCATAAACACACCTTCGAAACGAACACCTTTTGGTACATAAAAGAATTCAACCTCCTTAACATTACTGTGTTTGGTTCACAAGGACCATGCATATAACTGGATTGGAAATTTGCAGCAGTAAATATTACCTACATGTATATGTTTTTGTACGATTAAGTTGGTTTCTGACATATTTTGTCTGCTGTCAATGAAGAGTTACCATTAATACTTGATGGGGGCTTTTGTTTTTATTATGATAGCTACATCAATACAACATAATCAAGCCGTGTTAGACTGTCTCATAGCTGCATGGTTCAAATTGATTGTAACATCAGATTTACATACAAGTTACTGCTAAGTAGTTTTCATCCAAAGAAAAACAAATTCTTCATCAAAATTATCTTGCTTAATTGTCTTTTGTTATGTTATCTTTAAAAGAATTTGACATTGTATGCATTTAAAAATTGATTCCTTTTAGTATCAAATTAAGACTTTAAACAAAAATGATTTATGAATTTGAATTTAAATTTTAAATTATACTTTTAACAATATGTTTTTTAAAATATTGGATCTTGCTATGCATGAATGTTGACTAAATTTATGTCAATTATTGGAAAATATTGTCACATGTTTGGTATTTAGATAACATGGGATGGGGAATGAATAATATAAATACATGTATAAGACAGGTAATTTTTGGGAATGAAGATGACTTAATATTCATGATAGGGTATATATTAACATATCAAATTTGTTTTTTGGACGATCTTTTTCCCTTTACTCTAATTCTTGAAATCTTCTTAGATGGGGAAAACTTTACCTTGTATTGTCGAGTCGACTCCACAACATGTGACAACTTTTCCTAGTATCGCTGAGTCCACTAGAAACTTTCAGTTTCAACCAAAATATGTAAGTCTAAAGAATAATCAGTTTAGGCCTAAGATCGTATGTATATAGGGTTACTTTTTCCTTGGCAGAGTAATATGAGACTAGCACCTATACATATATCAAGAATAAAAAATATCCTTATCAGGAGAACTGGATTGCTCATAAATCATAATTTTTCAATAATAAATCTGAGAATGATATCAGTATATCTGATTTCTTGCAGTAGTATAGCAAAGGGTCACTTTGTGCTAGATTTCAGCCTTATTATATTTTTATACGACCGCAAACAAATTTGGGGGATTGTATGATGTCGGCGTCTTCGTGGTCCTAAGACGCATTGGTTTCTGGACAATAACTTTAGTTAACAAAAATGGATCTCTTTGAAATTTAGTATGAAGGTTCAATGCCACAAAAGGAAAGTTAGGATTGATTTTGGGGATGATGGTCTCAACCGATTAGGAATTAGGGGCCCAAAAGAAGCATTTTTCTACTTTCAGGATAATAACTTGTGTATAAGCATTTCAATTGCTCTGAAATTGTTCCACAATGTTAAATACCACAAGTAGAAGGTTTGGATTCATTTTGAGGGTTATAGTGCCAACAGTTTAGGAATTAAGGACAAAAAAGGGGCCCAAAACAAGCATTTTTGTAGTTTCTAGACAAAAAATTGTGTGTAAGAGTATGGATCTATCTGACACTGTACCACAAGGTTCCATATCACAAAAGGAAGGCTGGGATTGAGTTTGGGGGTTATTGCCCCATTCATGCAGAAATAAGGGATCCATAAAAGGTCCAAAAAAAAGCATATATCTAGTTTCCAGATAATAACTTGTGTTTTAGCATATGGATCTCTCTAGAATTGTACTACAAGGTTCCATACTACAAAGGAAAGGCAGGGATCAAGTGTGGGGGAAATTGCTCCAAGGGAGGATTCAAAATGTTTTAGGGGGTTCCAATTTTTTTAAGGGGTTCAAATTTTTATGAAGTTTCAAGAAGAACTCTTTAATTGCAAAGTATTACGCAATAGATTTGTAAGATCTTGATATTTGTTTTGTGTCAGAAACCTATATTATGTCAACAATCCAAATTCAGTATTAAGCTTGAATATTGTGTCCAAATTTGGCCCAACTGTTCAGGGATCAACCTCTGAGGTTGTATCAGGTTGCGCTTAGCGAAGCATTTTATTATATTACTAATTTGATAAATGTTATCCAAGCCTTTCTTTTAATGATTTTGATTTAGACTTTTGGTGTTTAAATGCCACTTTCAAGCACTGCTTTTGTGCTATTTTGTTGAGGCCAATTTTTATTAGTGGAGGAAGCCGGAGCGCCAGGAGAAAACAACTGACCTTTGATAGAAAAACTGACAATCCTAGTCAATTAAGATTGGAGTAGAAGTTGTCACACCAGAGGGGTTGGAACTCACAACCTCAGTGTTGACTGGCTAGTGATAACAGTAGTACACTGTTGTATATATACTTAGTGTTCCAGAACCCCAAAAATCTCCTGCTCTTATTTTTAAACAACAGCTGGAATTTAGCTATCCAAAAAGTGTTCCAATAACCTCTACTATGGGTTGCACAAAATTTATTGTCTCTTAGGACAGTCTGAAACTTGTATTTCCAAACCAAAATCTTGGTACTTCTTAAAACTATAAAAATTATATAGTTTCCTTTGAATTGATATTAGATATACTAAGGTTTTGGAAAATTTTAACCCAATGCCCACATGTCATGTTATGTCTACTGTGGATTAATCATTTTTTGTGGATACTAGTTTGTGGATTTCAAGGGTACAGGGGAACCACAAATTTAAATGTCAATGAATTAAAAAAATTCAATATACTTGTATGTTGACTTTAGTAAAACCACAAAAGTGTAAGTTTTACTTAATCCACAAAAAAATGATACCCACAAATATATACACAGTATTAAAAGATTGATTGATTGATTGTTGGTTGCTTTACGCCGCATTAGCACAAAAAGGTAGGTATTAAAAGAAGTCCACTCCAACTAGGGGGACATGCATCATCCACATGTGACCAAATTAATCTAACTACTCATGCAAATTTTATACTTGAATGACTCATACCATGAAGTAACTGTAATATATGTTACAATTGAGCTAAATAATGTGTAAATAAGCTCCCACTAATAATTCTTGCTAATTAAAGGGATGGGAGGTACATAATAGATCATTACAATATTGTTTTCTCTTTCCAGAATTCTGAATCCTATCCTTACCTGGATGTGTTAGAGACCCTTGTAAATAAAGGGCGACCTATCCCAGTCAGACTGGACCAGTTGCCACAAGTTGAATCTCAGGTGGCAGCTGCTAAATCATGGAGGGAGAGAACAGCACGGACATTTCTAAAGAAAAATTCTACATATACCCTGTTAGAGGTAAGGATTATGGTTGAATTAGAACTTAGCTTAAAACACAATGAATGCTATTGGGATATTTTGCAGGAGGGCTTCTAATAAACCCAGCAAAAGAGTTTTGTTTCAGGGCATAATCTGGATTCATGAATTGGATTTAATTATTATACTGTCATATAAAAAAGAAGATGTTGATTGCCATGAGAAAACTCAACCCAAGAGACCATATGACATCAAATTTATCAATTTGTTTGAAATGAAGTGAATGAAATATTTGCAAATGCACATTGAACAAGCAATAATCCCAAAGTACATTTTAATTAAATCATGTAATGATTACGTTTATAGGTGTTATCACCAAGGGCAGATGTTGGTGTTTACAGTGGAGCCAAGAATAGAAAGAAGAAGAGAGAGGAGAGAGAAAGAAGGGACAGTGAAAATAATAACAACAATAATAATACAGAGTATAAAGTGGAAGAACAAAGAGATCCTGCTGCTATTGTAAGTACACAAAGTTTATAGTAATAATACAGAGTATAAAGTGGAAGAACAAAGAGATCCTGCTGCTATTGTAAGTACACAAAGTTTATAGTAATAATACAGAGTATAAAGTGGAAGAACAAAGAGATCCTGCTGCTATTGTAAGTACACAAAGTTTATAGTAATAATACAGAGTATAAAGTGGAAGAACAAAGAGATCCTGCTGCTATTGTAAGTACACAAAGTTTATAGTAATAATACAGAGTATAAAGTGGAAGAACAAAGAGATCCTGCTGCTATTGTAAGTTCAGAGTTTAAAGACCAAGAAATTTGGGCCTGTTCATGAAATGATTGTAGAGGAGGGGTTTGGACGTTCTTTTTGGGGTAAAGATTGCATAAAATGCAATCAAAACCCTAAGGGTACTGACTTAATGTCTATATTTAACTCCAGCATGGATAAAATTAAAGTTATTATGAACTTTAAATACAAGGAAAACATTGATTTCATGTCAACTAGATTTTGATTGAAGTGACAAATAATGACAAGGCCAACATGAAGGGCAAATTGGGAACTAAGTAACTCATTGCTGCTTTTAAAAACATTTAAAACAACAAAAAAACTGGAATCAATTTGCACATATGAATTAATGAAGTCCTTTTAACAAATTTTAGGTTGCAGCTTTTAAAAATGCTGAGTACAAAGAGTATGAAGCGATGAGAGAATTGCGGCACATCAACTTAGGAAAACTTAACCAATCTCAATATGAAGTGAAGTACTGTATTTGTAGAAAGGCAGCTGCTGGGTTTATGTTACAATGTGAATTATGTAAAGATTGGTTCCACGGTAAGTAACAATACACAGTCATATTGATATCCTGCTCACCTGTAAATTGTTTGGGTACAATTGCTTTTGAGAAAATTTATTAAAGTAGAACTGAGTACACTATGATTGAAATCAGAAATGGAAAAAATGAAAAATAAAAGTGTACACCATGCTTGTTTTCAAGAAAGATGAGATTCAAACTTGGGAACTGTTGCCTCACATTTACTGAATATCACTATTCAAAGTTATTTAAAGTTTGACAATGTCTTCCACAAAAATCTAAATGGAATGTTTAGAAAGCTGTTAATTTCTGACAAGAACAATATTTGTCTTCTGACAAGAAACAAAACAATTGTTGAAATTTCTATATTTACTATTTGTTTTCATTTAAAACTAAAACATTGATTGAATTATATCTCCTTAAACAGTCTTCTCGCCTTATGTGTATTTTAATCAGCTTTGCACTTATAACATTTATTTTCTCTTTCAGGAACATGTGTGCCATTACCTAAATCAGCAAACATCAAGAACAAATCAGCTCAAGCTGCAGCAGTGCAGGCAGCTAAAGATCTCAAATTCCTCTGTCCATTGTGTTTACGTTCTCGGAGACCCAGACTAGAGACAATTCTGTCATTGCTTGTGTCCTTACAAAAACTTCCCGTTCGATTACCTGAGGGTGAAGCATTACAATGTTTGACAGAACGCAGCATGGCATGGCAGGACAGAGCTAGACAAGCCTTAACCACGAGTGAACTGGCGTCGGCTCTTGCAAAACTCAGTGTGTTGAGTCAAAAGATAGTGGAACAGGCCGCTAGGGAAAAGACTGAAAAAATAATAAATGCTGAACTTCTCAAAGCTGCAAATAACCCTGAACTTCAAGGTCACCTTGCAAGTGTTACGCAAAGTGCATTTGGTGGTTCAATAAACTCAGTGAAAAACTCAGATTCTGGATTCAATCTGGACTCAGATAACCCTTTCTCAATTCCATTGTCGCCACCATCTTTGTCACAGAATTCTGATGATATTCAGATGGAAGTAGAAATTGTCAGTTCTGCTAATAACCATACAGGCATGTCAGAACATGCTTATTCCTCAGCATCTAAATCTAGTGCTAGTAAGTGCATTTCTTTATAATTATACTTTGAGCAGTTTATTTTTTAAGCTGGTTGATGTGAAGTAGAGCTATCAAAGTTATGAGATTATTGTTTTTATTTATCAAGACCTACACATTTAGAATTTATTATTTTTTATATTGGAATGTGTCATTGCTGCCATGTCTTGGCTGTGGTGGATAAGCACCATAACTGTTTTATTCTCTAATTGAATTACTGCCTAATAGCCATATTCCCCTTATATCTTTTTACTTGTATTTGAAATACCGATTATTAGAATTTTGATAGTTATTCAGAATAAAGGGATCATTATTATATGTCAAAAATTAATATAAAAAAAATTATTCCTAAATCTGTATCAAAAGGGTGCAGTTATCTGTAACAAAATTAATGTTTCAATCTTCTTTTTCTTAGGTCAAACAGATTCCCCTCGGAAACATCCTAGAAAATCCCCATTAATAGCCAGATCTGCTGAAGCACCAGTCCTGGAGTTGTCGGAGTCAGCCAAACATCAGCTGGAAGAATTGATGATGGAAGGAGATATGTTGGAAGTGTCTCTGGATGAAACTCAGCATATCTGGAGAATACTTCAAGCCTGTCAGCCTAGAACAGACGGAAAATTCCTTGATCTTGAGGTAAAGCCTGGTTCGAATATTACCTGAAATGTCTTGCTTTGTATTATTTTTGTGATAAATGCAATCTGCGAGTTTAAAAAGTTCATTTTATATACAAACTGTTATGATATTAATACACCCTTGCAGTAATCTTTTGGTATGTAGCATTCAAATATCTGAAGAGCTATAGTGGAAAAAAAAACATTCAGGAATTTTTAGCACACTTTTATAGTTAGTTGATTGTTTTATATACTATAAAGAAGATGTGGTATGCATGCTAATGAGACAACTTTTCATAAATACATGCATGTAGTGTGAACATAATTTGTATTAAAAATGAACCATACATGCAAGCATGTACAATGTTGCAGGATTTTCATTATTTGTATTAAATATTAAATATTTGTTTGGTTTTAAGCAGTTTTACTCATAAATTGTATCATGATTTTCATTTTCTTTAATTTTTCCATATTTGTTCAAGTCATCATTGTTTCATTTCAAATCTATATTTGATTTGATGAAGACATAAATTATTGATTGAAGAATTGCCATTGGCTTTTTTTTTCATTGTTTAACTCTCTATCATCAAGTCAAGTAAAATAATGAACTAGCAAATATTATTGGATTAAAAGTGATTGATCGTAATATATTTTACAGGAACACGAATCTCTCATCAACAAGGAACCAATTGACAAAGAAAAACTTGTTGTCAAAATCAAAAAGGAAAAAGCTGATGATCCGGAAAAAAAGAAAAAGAAAAGGAAAAAGATTGATGAAGGAGGGGACGCGTCTAAACCAAAGAAAATCAAAGATCCAAATAAAGTCAAAATGAAGGTTAAGATCAAGAAGGAACCAAGCAAAGATAAACTACCTGTCATTAAACAAGAAGATATAGCCGATTTTGGTAAGTATAACTGTAAAAGTCTTTTGTACAGATTAGTACTATTTTTGATATACTGGGAAATGTGTTTACTTAGGCCAAAGACTTAGGTTAATGTTGGTTCTATGATTCCTGCAAATATATATTTGTAAAATGAGAGTGAATAATAATTATTGATTTAATCAAAATATTGAAATGGTAGGAATTGCCAAGAAGAAAAGAAGGAATAAAAAAGTGTTACCTAAAAGGATCTAAACCAGAAAAATATTTTCCAATTCAAGTCTTTCATTTCAAAAACAGAACTTAATACTTTTGGATAATTAGCAAATTTAAATGATCATTATTCAAATTTTCATGCACAATAAATCTTCTTTATTTGGATATAAAAATAAGAAGATGTGGTATGATTGCCAATGAGAACACTCTTTACAAGAGACCTAATGACACAGAAGTAACAAGGTCACCGTATGGCCTTCAACAATTAGCAAAGCCCATACCGCATGGTCAGCTATAAAAGGCTCCAAAATTGACAAATATAAAACAATTCAAAGAGAAAACTAATAGCCTGATTTATGTACAAAACATAGATGCCAACCATTACGATTTTTCCGTAGTTTTTCCGATTTTGCGATAAAATCTACGCTATTACGGTCAAAGTCGAATAGTTACGGATTCCCAATCATCGACGTTCAATTTTGTAAAACGCGGATTTTTATCATTACTTTTCCGTCCTGGTCCAGTATTTAGGAAACGCCAATATAATGCTTCCGGTTTCTCAGGAGTTATCAACCTATTGTTTGGTAACTAACTGACTTCTGAAGAGGCAAACTTGCATTTTATTAAGTAGCTTTCCCCCTTTCTCTACTTCTCCTTGACAAAACAAAAATGTTTGAGTCGAGAACATCTGAACAATTAATGAATGGAATACATGCTACAGACAACATGTTAAATGACAAATTTTAGTGTACATCACTTTGCAACCACTCTTCAGTAATTTTTATTGGTAAATGCACGTTTATGAATGATTACTGAAAACTTTTCAAAAATACGGAAAATTTGATAGTTTGTTACTGATTGTGTCAAAAGGGGGTTGGCATCTATGACAAAATAATGATCAAAAAGTTAATATGGAGTTTAGGAATATATTTTACCAGTTAGCAGGCAGATATAAAACTAGTCCTGATGACAGTGATCAACACACTTTTCATAGAATTATATATTTGAATTCCATCTTCTAAGAGGCATTGCTGAATCAAGAATTAATTGTTAACTCAAGTCATAGATTTATAAATCTATACACATAGCAGTTTGGTAGTATTACCATTATATTTAAAGAATGTTATGTTCATGTATAAATTACATGATAAATGTAGCACTGAAATTGTAATTTTACCACTGCTTAAAATGTGTTATATTTTTTTACAGTACCATTATCAGGAGATACAGCTGCTGATGTGGAGCAAATAAAAAAGACAGTAGAGACATTTGATAAAAATAAGAAAATAGCCGATAATAAACCAAAGAAAAAGAAAATCAAAAAGAAAGAAGGCGAGGAAAGTACAGAAAAGAAGAAAAGAAAACCAAGAGAAAAGAAAGACAAGAAAAAGATGTTAGTTGATGATAATGAAGATGATGCTGATAATTGTGCAGCCATCAAATGTCTCAAACCTACAGGTATGTAGTGTATTCTCTGTCTACAATAGTAAGGGGCATTGGCTTGGTCTGTAGGTCTATTTGTCTGTTTATAAGTTTGTCAGTTAGTCTGTTCCATATCAGGTTAAAGATTTAGGTGAAGGTAATTTACCATGAATTGAAAGTTAGTACACATATTCATTATGTTGTTAACTTTTAAATTATGTGTTGAATTATAATTATTGTGATTTTTAATTAGCATTTTACTGTAAAAGTGTAGAATTAGTACATTCTAAGGTTTAATTTTTGGTTAAGCTACATTACCATGAAGATTTGCTCACATCAACTTGTATGCATCAATAAGTACAAACCTCATTGTAAGGGGGAAATTTTTATATTATTATCAAATTCTAAATTTTACCCTGAATATTTACGAATGTTGATGGAGGCAGAGCATAGTGACATTTCTTAATTTTATGCCCCCGCTGTAGACAATGGGGGCATTAAGTGTTACCCTTGAAAAACTGTTCTTGCATTGGTCCCATTTTCGTTTCAACACTTAAAATCAAGTTTTTCTGAAACTTGTACACAATTACAAAGTACCAAAATCTGCGGACAGTTACAGTGCATTTCACAGTGTGTAGCCAAAGGTAATATCTTTGGTTAGCTTGTTTGTTAGCTGAACCAAAGATATTACTGTTGGCTACACACTCAATGAAATGCGTTTTAGTATTTGGCAGCGAGTCACTCACCGTTCTAGAATTGTTGACCTTTATAACTTGGAAAATTTCCAATTTTATTGGAATTTTATTGTTTCTGTACTTGAACTAAAGTTTTTATAAACCAGGTTTTTTTTAACTTTAAATGCTATTAATATCCACAACATGTATTTAAATTTTGGCTGTATGTCACTAACCATTCTGTAATTGTTCCCCTTTATAAATAGGAAGATTGCAAATTTCTTCAAAAATTCTTCACTTATAAGCTAAGTCTACTCATCCAAATTTTCTGAAACTCATACTCGTTTTAAGAACTACAAAACACAGACAGATTTGAAATTGGGCTTTGAATCATTAACAGTTCTAGAGTTATGCTTCTTTGTACCTTCGAAAATTTGAAAGCTTGAGGGAGCCATTCTTCTTTTAAATTGGTTATTGGCAGGCTACTGACATTAAGAACCAAACACCAATTATTTGATTTTACATCTGTTTTGTAGGAGAAGAAGTAAATTGGGTCCAGTGCGATCATTGTGAAGAGTGGTACCATTTATTGTGTGTTGGGTTGGCATCAGAGGAAGTTAAAGAAGATGAGGACTATAAGTGTTTTAAGTGTAAGGACCCAATGGATACCACTAACATACCATCAATGTCCGATATTGTGATCAAACAGGAAGTACAAGAAGATTTAATGTGTCATGAGAGCATGCCTGATGAGGTTAACTCCTCCTTGTTTACCCAGGCTCTAGCAAATCAAGAAGACTTAGATGAGACTGAAAAAGAAGGGGAGGTAATTGAAAATGAGGAAGATTCAGGGGAGGTAAATCCGTCAGTTGTGACTGAACAAATAAGTTCAGTACCTATACCAGATATGTCATGTGATATAGAAACTGAAGTTGTCGCTGAAAATACACCTGATATTTCTGGGGAACTGGAACAACATAGTGACAATGCAATATCAAGTCCAGGGGAAATATCAAATCTGGACTTGATTCCCCATGTTGAAAATGAATCTATTGTGGAGATGCAAGACATTTCAAATCAGGATGTTGGACAGGACGAATCATCAGTGGACAGTCAGGATGATAGTCAGCATACAGAAAGTTCAGTGGACATTAGTGAAGAACTTACAAGTGTTGTGGAAACTCCAATGATAGAATCGGAGGTAATGTCTGTTGAAGCAGACGACAGTTGTTCACAGGACACACCAATCATTGACTCCTCTCATATTGAGAACTTTACTGACGAAACCTCATAGACAGCATACTTCTTGTGATCTCATGTTAATTTTGTATCAAGTGCCACCTTATAATGGTGTAAATTTCATGTCTGATTTCCCCAGAAAGCTTACCATTTAATTGTTGTAAATATCAGATGTTTGTATTAGACAGACCATGATGTGTTTGTAGATGGTGGGCATTTTGTTTCACACATTAACATTTTGTGAATACCTCATTTTTAATGATAATTTGTATATTTGTCTCATTTTTTCTCTTCATTTTTTGCCATTTAGAAACTGGAACCAGCATTGTTGATATTTTGTTAGGTGATTGGTCTTGCCAAGTTCAAACATTTTGTTTAAATTAGAACACTAATTAATCATTATACAGTGAATTCGTTACTTATAGAACTGGCACTTTTGTTAACCATTTTTGTCATTTTTATTTTTATTTTCACAAAAATTTTCAAGCACAAATCAATGCAATTTTAAATCTTACTAATTTGCATTGAAATGTAAAATAGCAATATGTACATGTAAATATTTGTTACATACCGATACATGTAGTAAAAAATTCTGATTTACAAAATAAACTGTACCTAACTTTCTCCTTTCATGCACAATTAAATGTAAGAAATGAAATATTACCTTTGAATTTGCAAAAGAAATTTCAAGTTAGATTATTGGCATGTAGAACTATCTGGTTGAAGAAGAGAATTCTGCTATAATTGTGACTCAAATCAGAAGTTTGTTTTGGCAATTGGTATGAAACAGTAGATTGAAATTTTGTTGACATACTTCCTTTTTAGAATTGACATATCCTTGGGTAAAATCAATTGTTTTCATGTACAAGTGATTACATGTACTCTTTATATTATTTTTCTGTAAATTTAAAGTTTATATGTTTACTTTTTTGTTGTTATAAATTATTTTTCTGTTTTGTTTTGATTGAAGTTTTATTTAGTGTGATATATGTTGTTATTTTAAGTTGGTATAATGTGCTACAGTATTTTGAAAATTAGTAAATATGATAATACAATGTCGGTGTATTCAGATTATCCATCGTATCCAAATTGACAATGAAGGAAAATTCTCAGATGATTATGTGACAAATAAGCATTTTTTGGAGTAGACTTTGTTTTTAGGATGATTTTTTGACGGAATGTTGACATTTGGATACTTTGAATGTTCTGGTTACACCTACATGTAAATTGTTTAAATTGTCTAAATAATATCGACTAATATTGATGGTTTAGAAACATTTTGTGTTGGACAGTGGTAATTCTACTTTCAAATTAGTACATGTATGGTTTAACCTAGTATATTTTTCAAGTATAGGGCTAAATAGGCAGTGGGGCAATGCAAGATAAATGCTCTATTCCAAGGCATTTGTTAATAAAAACAGAAAGCAAAACATAGGTCTTATGAATTACTTTTACTTTGTGATTAAACTATGGATGTATTGAAACATGTCAACAAAACCAAACTCCTTTTGAACTGAGTATCTTGATAGGATTGAGCTGGTGGATTTAAAGGGGCATACGTTTAAAATACCAGTATTCTGTCAAAACCACAAAAAAATAAAACAAACAAAAGGACAGTAGAGTTTATTAGCTGACTTAAGTTGAATTTTGAGTTCTTTCAATAAAAGATCTATTAAATCCCTTTGTATAGGTCTGTTGACATCCTATGTTTTGTCATTTTTACCAGATTTATGGAATCTTGATTTTTGCCATTCAGTTAAAAAAAGTCAACTTGTTGATACACCCTCTATTGCGTCAGCAATATTGATAGGATCGTTCTGTTATATTGCATATATTTTAAGTTCAAGTGTCTTGGGACGTAGTTGAAAATTGCCATGGATATACTACAAAAAAGAAAAACATTGTTTCTGGTATGACATTCTTCATTTCAAATTTTTTTTTAATTTGAATTATTAGGTTTGGAAAAACAATGGTAATAGGATATTATTATTTTTTTTTTTAATTTGTAAACAGAATGTTTGATTTTGAATATATGCATGTTATGACAATTTTGAATACATGCATGTTATTTTAACACTAAACATTCAAACACAATTTCTTACTTTCTAACATCCCCTCTCCTATTTTTTAGTGCTGTAATTTTTTTGTATTGCCAGGTAAATTCTCATTTCATGTATGACAAAAGATGGTCATTTTATGTTTACTGTAATTGACATAAACTTGGATATTTTAATATTTCTGAAAAAAATGACAAAACTAATACACCTGTCTTAGGACATATTAAGGCCAGCTGTTGTTGATTGATTATACTCATGCTATATCGATCTTATTTAACTATCTGGGAATAGAACAAGCGTAACAGCAATATTTGATAAATATTTTAATTTTTTCTGTTAAAAAAACCCCATAGATGACAAAAGTTTTCTGGTATTAAGAACATAAACCAACTATACGAAATTTACCACTGAAGAAAAATTCTGTTAAGAAATTCATATCTGGTGAGATAGGTTGTTATTGAATATACATGTAGTTATAATGTACTTTACAATTAGCTTTTTCAGAATTTAATGTGTTCTGGGTAATATTTCGAAAAAGAGTAAACCAAAAGTTAAAAACGTCCTCAACAATGGAAATTCAACCAATTCATTTGTGTGAATGAACAATAAACATACCCACAATGCTTTAGATTTTGAAACAGGAAATTGATGATAAATATGTATAGATTATAGATATGATCATATCATGTATAAACAGTCATTCATCAGTGCTATTTGTCCTCTTTAAATAGATTTCATTTTTGTTGAAAAAACATAAGTTAATAATAATAAAGTCAGGTTTGTAAAGTGTTTATGACTTTTACTTTATACTCAAAATTGATAAAAAAAAAAGTTAAAAAAAAGAAGATATGGTATGATTGCTGATGAGGCAACTCTCCACAAGAGATCAAAAGACCAGTAACAACTATAGGTCACCCTATGGCCTTCAACAAATTTACAATGAGTAAAACCCATACTGCATACGGCATAGCAGCTATAAGTTATGAGTTCCCCTTTGCAATGAATTCTTGTTTATGGTTCCATTCTTCTTTGGTCTTGATTTTAGCTGACAGATTGTGGTTTTTTTTCTCATGTAAATTAGTAAATATTTCATGCATATGAGGACAGGTTTATCTTTGAAAAAGTTGTGTTTTTTAAAAGTTTTAAAGCTATTGTTCATCTTCTTTTATTTATGTTCAATCTGAGACCTTGTGTAGGGAGAATGCCATGCCGTCTGCACATTAAAGAACCCTTGCAATAACTCTTTTGTTGATACTTATGTGGTCTATTGCAAGCCAAAGCAACATTTCTCTCATCTAAAATACCTTCAGGCCCTATTGCAAAACTATTTGCAGGGATGGAGTTGATTACTTTAAAATGTAATCGATTAAATTACAATTACTTTGCTAATAAAATGTAATCGATTACATTATTTTCTTTAAAGTAATCATGATTACTTGGGATTACTTATAATCTAATTTAATTATTTACACAGACAAATTTACAACAAAATAAAACTGTCTGTCAAAATGGTCCAACATTATGATCAGTATTTGAGAAAATCCAGTTTTAAAAGTACATAGTTTTTACAAAACAACACAATGCAGATTGCTTCTCGACATTTCAATGACATGAAAAATGTAAACAAACATGATTTTTTTCACAAATTCGAACAAAATAAACTACTTTTAGTCGAACAAGGGCATTCTATTTGAATGAATCAAATGTTTCTCATAGTTATATTGTATAAACATAATCTGAAACTTGGTAAAAAAAGAAACATTTACACAGAATTGATTTTTTCGGATCGTGAAAGATCATGTACCGCTTTTTGAAGATCGTGAAAAGGATCGTGAAAGATATGATGCTACGAAGACGTTCAAATTATTCTTCAACTATATGATAACTAATATTTGTTATTGGAATTGAGAAAAACTAGATTGGCCAATTTCCTCACTTCTCACGAGTTATATGATAACTACATTTTGTATATTGGATCCTATAATCACATGTCCGTCAGACAGGATTCACCTGACCTCGATTTTGCCTCATTTCATGGATGAAGATTTAGTTTTGTGGTCAAGTTTGTATCGCAGATTCGTTAAGCTTTAGGATAACTGTCTGTTGTTATGATTGTAAGGAGTACATTTTCGACTTCTGCAAGGTTTCAAATAGCATTGACCTCATTATCATGCATCATTTGGCAATGTTGTTTTTTATGTTGTTTGGCCTTTTGCTTATATACCTGTATGCTATAGCGCCACAGTATTTGGTGTATGGTATACATGTGTCTGCATGTTTCATATATGACGTCAATTGTATTTGATATATTGAATGATAGTAAGATGTCTATGTCTGGCTGTTGGTCAGGGTTCATATACTGTTGACCTTACGTTCCGAATAAATTGACCTAACATAACTTTTACATTTGTCAGTTTCTAAGGTATTGTAAGGATAGGAATACCTATATTTGGTGTACGGGATGTTTGTAGATATAGAAAGATCTGGTATGGTTCATCTGACCCTGACCTTTTTTTATGAACCATTGACAGTTTTAAGCGTATTTGACACTTCTAGTAAAACCCTTAATAGTACAGACGTTCAACAAATATACTATCATAATTATATAAGTAAATCAGACGAAACACTTCAGCATTTGCGCTCTTGTATTCTTTAGTCTGTAGTATATAGTTATCTCATTGGAAATCCATCTACATCTGCTACGTTGTATATAAAGATACATAGAACTTAAGAAAGTACTGTTGCATAAAATGTTGGTTATCGTTCAATCTCAAATTGGGGCCAAAAACAGGTCCCAAATAAGCATTTTTTTTGGTTTTTGCACAATAACTTTTGTATAAGTTAATAGAAATCTATGAAATTTTAACACAAGGTTTATGACCACAAAAGGAAGGTTTGGATTGATTTTGGGATTTTTGTCCCAACGAAGAAGGGGCCAAAAGGGTCCAAAATTAAACTTTGTTAGATTTCATAAAAAAATGAATTATTGGGCTTCTTTGATATGCCAAATCTGACAGAGTATTCAGATTCTTAATTTTTAGTCCTGTTTTCAAATTGGTCTACATTAAGGTCCAAAGGGTCCAAAATTAAACTTAGCTTGATTTTAACAAAAAATGAATTCTTGGGATTCTTTGATATGCTGAATCTAAACATGTACTTTTTTGATTTTTGATTATGGTCCAAATTAGGGTCCAAAATCATTATATTAAGTATTGTGCAATAGCAATGTTTTTTAAAATTAATTCCATAGACATGCATTCTGGATGGTAGCTTGAGTATCCTTTGCCTGACTATAATGAAACATGCATGAAAGATATAGGGAGTGGCTGAAGCACATTGATTTAAAGTGGTTTCCTGATGGCATATTATGTTTCCCTTGCTTGGTTGGAATGAAGCCATGATGACAGCTTCTTACTTATTAATTTGTTTTCCTTCTGAATATGCATGGATTATTTGCCCCTGAATAAATGAATGTATCTAAGTTGGTCATTGCTATAATATTAGGACAAAACAAGAATGTGTCCATTATACATGGATGCCCCACTTGCACTATTATTTCCTATGTTCAGCAAACTCTAAAATTGGGGTAAAAACTCGTTAAGTTGGCATTTGAATTAGAAAGATCATATAATAGGAAACATATGTACAAAGTTTCAAGTTGATTGCATTTCAACTTCGTCAAATACTATCTTGACCAAAAAGTTTAACCTGAAGCGGAAAATACAGAAAAACAGACTAACAGACTTAAAAACCTAATGCCCCGTATGTAGCCTGTTACCTGTTACCCGCTATTCTGTATATTCCAGTTTTACCAGATGAACCACTTCAGTTGGAAATTCCTCTTGAAGTGTAGAATCCCTTATTGTATTTGTTGAATGTTCACATTTGGATTAAAAACATCTTCTCTATACACTTATATACACCGCCACCACACTTATTTAAAAGTATTCAAACTGTATATACAGTCATATTTTAAAATCTAAAACTTGATAGATTCATCCACTGTCATTTTGTCCTTTATCTCACTTCAAGGCATATGGGGCATAAAAATATAGGTAGTAACTGTTCGATTTCAAAGTGTTTTGCTTCTTCCTGCTTTAATAGTTGCACTCATCCTGTTATATTAATATAAAACAAGCATCTATTGCCTGGTTCTGTTGTAAGTGCAAGCATTCAAATGCTTTACGGCAATATAGCACCATATTACAAATGTATTCGTGTGATGGATAACTTTTACAAACAAGACACTATATATAATAAACAAAGAGTATTCTCAAAATATAGAGAAACCTAAATAGATGTCTTGTAATTAACGTGGCAACGACTGGCTGCTGAATGAAAACCAAAAACAAGGACACAAAAGCTATCTAGCTATTCAGGTTTACAAAGTGCACAGCCTAAAATTTCTGGCCCACATCATGATTGTTTTTATGTTGAAAGAGAAAAGGTGATACATCAAGTAGAATGAAATTCAAAACAGTGTGGCTGTGGCCATTGATTGACACATTAAATTGATCCATTGACTGGGACAATTTACGTGAACGTTTGTCTGTAAACGACCACTGTTCACGACGTACCTACGATAGACATTTAAACTGTGGGGTCACCAAAGGTTTCTTAACGCCTTTAATTATAAAATAATTCAAAACATTAATCAGGAATAACCTTTATGTTTTTGATTTATATAATTGATATAAATCAAAACATCGTGTTATTTCTGATTAGTTTTTCGAATTACTTTATTAAGGTGTTGAGAACCTTTGGTGACCCCATAGTTTAGGTGTCTTTAAAAAGTACATAGTGAGCAGTAGTTGTTACATACAAACGTTCACTAAATTGTCCCAGTCAATGGATGAATTTAATGTGTCAATCAATGGCCACAGCCACACTGTTTTGAATTTCATTCTATTACATAAAATTAACATCAATGATCAATGTAAATCGGGTAAAGGCCAGATAAACATGTACGCTTTGCTGTCTTTCCATACACAAGCCCAATAAAGAAAACTAAACTTTGACCAACTAACCACGAAAATGAGGTCAAGGTAAGATAAACTCTGTCAGATAGACATGTACACTTTGCAATAATTCCATGCACCACATACATTTGATTTTTATGGGGGGGCTAGGATGAAAAATTTTGTCCTGCATTTTTTTTTTGTTGTAATCTCTGTCCTGCCTTTTTATTTTTCACTCTATTCGGTCCTGCTTTTTTTTTTTTTTTTTAGTTTATCCTGTCTTTTTTTACATAAATTGTCATCCTGACTTTTTTTTTTTTGCAAGTGTCTCATCCTGCCTTTTTTTTTTACTCAAAACTCCTGTCCTGCCTATTTTTTTCAAATTTCATCCTAGTCACTAGTCAATTTAGTAATTACATGTATTTACTAGTTGTTTCAGTGATTACAGGTATTTACTGATTTTTTTTGGTCATTTTTACAGCTATTTACTAACTTGTAATTTTTGTTTAAAAATTAAAGACGTGTAATTCAAGATATCAAATAAGAAAGTAAGGGGTAGGTATTTTTAGGGCTTACTTAAGCCTCGGTCACACCTTACCGGATAGCTCGAACGGACGCCTAACGGATGAACAAAAAGTTATCCGTTGACAAAATTTTTATCCGTTGGGAGTCCGTTGGTGTACTAACGGACATGTAACGAATGCCTAACGGACACACAACGGACATTGAACGTACGTGAAACGGATACATACCGGACAGAACGGACGTCGAACGTACATCCAACGGACGAGTACCGGATAAAACGGACACCTAACGGAAGCGTAACGGATATAACGGATGAACAAAATAATCTGAAAATCAAAGGCAATAAACCATCTAAAAATTAAAGGCAATAAACCATCTGAAAATTAAAAGAAATAAACCATCTGAAAATTAAAATAAATAAACCATCTGAAAATTAAAGGCGCGTCAGATGGACATGGTATCTAGTATATATGTTATAATATTTGCTTCTGGGAAAGTCTGGTCAGTAGGACAGTTATCAAGGTCACACGTACCAAACAAATTGAACAATTTATCCGATTTTTTTTTACGTTTCTTCATGAGTTGGTCATATAGACCAAAGCTGCGTCGTCTTTCAGGACTAAGCCATGGTCGTGTCAACCATCTCCTTTGTCTTCTCCTTTCGACAGCTATAAGGTTTATATTTGCTACATTTAAGTTGAGTCTGGCCTGAATAAGAGCTGCTTGGTAGCGAAGACGTGCTCTTACTCCAAGATCCATCACGAATAATAAATAGTCATGACACTCAAAAAAATCTAACATACCATATATTGGCATTTCTGACGCGAAATTTCAATTGGCATTTGTCCGTTTTACATCTAGTATTTTTCAATTTTATGCATTTCTAATGCATATTTTGTTTTTTATGTATATTATTTTTCAACTTCTCTGTAACATTTGCACTTGCATGGTTTTATGAGAATAAACTATCAGTAGCCATCCGTTTTATCCGTTATCCTTCCGTTAATGTCCGTTTCACATCCGTTTTATCCGTTAGGCGTCCGTTAGGCGTCCGGTAAGCGTCCGGTAGACGTTCGTTAGTGAATTGGTCTACCGGATCTCCAACGGATGCATAACGGACACGTAACGGATACAAAACGGACGAGTACCGTACAAAACGGACGCCCCACGGACGCCTAACGGACGTTCAACGGACATTTTATCCGTTGGCCGTCCGTTCAAAGTTTTGAACATGCTCAAAATTTTCCACCGGACAGAACGGACGTCAACGGATAAAACGGACGCTTAACGGACACGCAACGGATATGGACGGACGCCTAACGGATAAGAACGGACGTCTAACGGACATCAACGGATTGAAAAAAAGTTATCCGTTAGGCGTCCGTTCGAGCTATCCGGTAAGGTGTGACCGAGGCTTTAAGGATCAAGGATTATAAGGCACATTAAAAGTGCATAATCTTCGTGTTTGTGAATTGAAACTGGAAAATGGTTGTTTTATAAGTTTTGAAACTCCCTAAAAATCATTTTGAGCATGCAAGACAATGATATCAATCCAAAATTGAGAAAAACATTTTAGAGAAATTTATAGGCAACTTAGCCAGCTATTTTTTGAGATAGACATTACATTATGGCAAACTTGGTTAAATGATCTTGATAATTCTTAAAATCTCATAATTTTGTTATATTAAAATCTCCATCAGGCATACTCTGCATATCAACTTGGCCAATAACATGAGTTAAATTCCTTTTACAAAATAGGTTTTACTACGACTTCTTTTGTCAGACATTTGCGATGAAGCTGACATTCTTCACAAACAAAGGAGTAGGTCCATTAAGAGCCCATTTTGGCCCCAAAATATAGCAATTTTACAAAGTTGATAAAATGTCAACTTTCAGTTATTCATTGAACAGTAGAATGTTTCTGCTACATAAATATGGGCTATTTTTTACTATACAATGAACATGTATCGGGCACTAGCACCTTAAAGTCATGCTTAATTACTGAAATCTTCACAATTCTAGCATTTTAGTTAAATTTTAGACGGTTTTCGTGTAAAACGAAAGTGGCCGCATTCGTGTTCATCCTTAATATTGAAATAGATGTTGTATTTTATGATAATACATAACATATATAAAGGTTGAGGATGAACACGGATGCGGCCACTTTCATTTTTGACAAAAACCATCTGAAAAGTGCCATTTTTCGGCATATTTGGTTGATTTTTCATATTTGAGCTTCAATCGGATCATTTTTAATGACTAAATCAGTTCAAATCTTTCACATAAACTAATTGATTCAAATGAAATAGACACTTAAGTGTTTAAAAAGTAGTCAAAATCTTTTGTCAGATGAACCTGAAATTTGAGGCCAAAATCGGTCCTTACCGGACCTACTCCTTTATACAAATTGATGGCGTTAAGAGTCACATTTTCATATTTCCGTGTTTTTATGAGTTCTTCAAGACCTCCAAACTTATGCTTATATACCTCCAATAAAATTTTATCATCGTTTCTTCCTGTATAAGACTGATCTTTTTGTGGATTGAAAAAGTCAACTAAATGGTCCACCCCTTTTGTTTTACTTTCAATGTTGACATTCTTTTCCTTTTCGTCGAGCCTGCGTTTTTGTCGCAAAAGCGAGACATAGCGAACAAACCTAATAATTCCGTCGCCAGCGGCTTCCACAAATATTCGCTCTGTGGTTATATTTTTTAAATTTTGATAAGTTTCTCAAATTATCCCGGATTTCTACCAAACATGAACAGAAGCTTCAGTTGTTTATGATCAAAAGATAAATTTCAAGAAGTAAATTTTGTAAAAATAAAATTAAGTTTTTCCGTATTTTACTTATAAAGGGACTTAGTTTGTATCCCAGTTAACATTACATTCACACTGTGGTTAAAAAATTTTAAATTTTAATTACTTTCTCAAAATATCCTGGATTTCTACCAAAATTGGACAGAAGCTTGTTTATGATCATAATATAATATCTTAACAGGCCCGTAGCCAGGATTTTCCAAAGGGGGGTTCGTTTGACTCACAAACTCGACTTTAACAGTCACAATTCGAACAGAACATCGACTTTAACAGTGCTTATTAGTTTTCAAGGGGGGGTTCGTCCGAACCCCTCGAACCCCCCCTGGCTACGGGTATGATCTAGAAATAAAGTTTGTAAAAAAAACTATACTTTTTCGTATATTACTTATTTAAACGGACTATTTTTTTCCAGTTAACATAACATACACCCTGCAGTTTAAAGTTTAGATTTCAGAAACCATCCTGAATTTTTAACAAATTTTGACAGAAGATTCTTATAGAACTAGTCAAAAGATAGTATCTAGAGGAAAATTATAAATACTTTTTTTCCTTTTTTTGTTGGGCCTGCGACTCACAGCAAAAGTAGGCGAGACACTGGGTTCTGCAAAACCCTTAAAATTTTGATAGCTGAATACTCACTGATTTTCTAATTAGTATTACCATAACTTTTGATCAGTTGACCATATTACAACATTGTTTTAACAGTTAGTAAATAGGTGTAAAAAATCATTTTAAAATCAGTAATTACTGGTAATTACTGGGCAGTTTTAGGAATTACTTGTATTTACTATGTTCATCGGGAATTACATGTAATTCCTAAATTATAGTAATTACATGTAATTCCTAATTTCATCTATTTACTGTAACATATACCCCACATCTACTTTTTTCAACACAATTTTCCTTTGCCAAGTTCCGATAGGTTTCATTCCAAAATTCAAGAATACTACCAACTTTATACAACAAAAATCTGTATATAATAAAGAAAATCGGCATCTTGTAAACCATTCGTAGATCAAAACGGATAATGTAAGTTAGTCCATAATTTGTGATTTTGTCGCCAATATGGAGTTATGTGGTTGAGCGATGTTATGAAGACAGCGTATTTCTGACTACAAACGTGGCGAAATTCATCCATATGGATAAGGTACTAGCTATAGCTGTTCCTTTGCTCCAACGCGCCTTCGTGGAACAGGTATACAATACAAGAATACTAAGGAAAATGCTCTGAAAAGAAAAGAAAACAACAACTATTACATGAACTTTTCTGTCATTTAGTTAAAGTTTATATATATTTATCATTTAAGAATTGAATGCTTCTTTTTGTAAATTCATTGGGGTGTAAAAGCGTTGATCGAAGTACATTTTGTATGAAGCGCGGAAGCGCTTCATTCTAAAAATGTGCGCACGGTCAACGCTTTTACAACCCTATGAAGTTACAAAAAGAAGCATTCAATACTTATAATTACATTTTTTTATCTATGATCAAGAAAAAACGAATTTTATATTGTTTTTATTTAATTCACCTGTGCACTTTATTGTGGGACCACGTGCTATCATGAATGAAAAGTATTATTGAGTGATACAATTGCTTACGGAATAACACGTGATGTGCTGTTAGCTAATCAGAATAAAGTATTATAATGAAACATACATCTAATGTAATTATTTATAGTATTAAACAATACATACAAAAATCAGTTCTACTGATAGATAAAAAAAAATGTTTTACCCGGTCATGTGTCCATTCGTAAATCCTATGTAATTAAAAATAATCAACTTGTGTGTTGTAAAATTAATTGAAAAATTACAATTTTGCATACAGCGTCTTAGCACAAGCAGCTTTTCCGCTTCGAATGCTCAGTACAATATAGTGCCAGAGACAAACTTGTATATTATACTCTGACTTTAAATCATAGTAGTTCTGATAATGTTGTTTGCAACGTGAATGGAGTACCCACTTTTCAACATAAGAATAATAAGTCTAAAACTTATGAGTTTAAATATTTTTCGCACAGTAATCTAGCTCAACTTCCTTTAGATCTTGTTGGTTTTCTTTTATAAAGCGGTTTTGAAAGTTGATCAAAAATGTAATAATTACTTGAATGTTGAAAACAGCTATATAATCCAGATAAGTTAATTTCGTAATGTTTTCTTTCCCATAATTTCCCGAATTTCACAGTATCCCCAGTCCATAAATTCCACATTGACACATTGCTGTTTGCCTGCGTCGAATCCATAATCACTTTAATAAATGACAAATAATACTAAAGCTTACTTTTATACTAGTACAGGTAAATACGTTTGAAGTACGTTTTGCTGAGTCAGCAAACAAACACATAACGATTTAAACGTATATCTATCGTTCTGATCAAAATATGGTATATATACATAACTGATGATATTAAAGTAATACAATACTTTATTATTTTTTATATTTTATCTGGGACTAATACATATCTATCGGTCTCAGATTTAGTGCACAGGAACATGCTGGTTTAGAATACTAGAAATTAGAGCTTTATGATTTTTGTTTTCAACTTAATTATGATTGAGCAAAAAATTTTGGTACAACTCTGGATATGCGCAAAGAATATTTTTCTTTTCAGCGTAACATTAAATTGTCATTTTTTTCTTTCTTGTTTTTTTTTTCTTTCTAGAAAAATTGAAAGACTACCACATACTGCTTAGTATATCATAAATTCCAATGCTTATTTTATTCGTTTTGCCCCGTTAAAATAAGCATTATAATTAAAGATAAACTATAGATACCAAAAGTATATCAAAACTCATAAGAGGGGGAAAAAACTGACAATGCCACAACACAAATTAAGATGGGACAAAAGACAAACAGTATAAAACACAACACAACATAGGAAACTGAAGACTAAACAACACTAACCCAGCAAATAAGGGGTAATAGCAGGTGCTCTGGAAGGGTAGGCATATCCTGCTCCACTCGTGGCACTCGTCGTGTTGTTCACTGACGATGTAGGTACAAAAGCTGTGATAAGTCGTATTCGGTAGGTCACAGCAGAAAAAAATAACGGGATTATGGTTATGACATTTGGAATATATCCGTCCTCATCTATAAATGAAATAAAAGGACGCATTACATTTACTCAATCATGTACTCACAACCTCCGTGCTTAAAGACTAATAATAACATAGAAAACTATGTTTGATGTAAAACACATTTTTGTTGTGTTTCAATACTTCGCCGAATAAAAATAAAAACATGATCCAATAATATTTTACCCAATTTAAAGCGGTACTAAGATTATATAAAGGTTGTTTCCGAGTTGACGGTAAAATAAAATAAAATTGGTCAGAATTAATGCTATTATCAGTCACAGAAAGACACATACAGCTTAAGTGCTATGTATTACAAATGCATTTAAATAAGTCTAGACATCCTTTGTACTTCAAAAATATAGGTTTTATTGTAACTAAAACGAACAAGCACACAAACTACATTTGTTATATTCTCAACTGAAAAAAATACCAATTGTTATTTTGAAATAAGCAGCAGACATTCTTAGAGAAAGTCCATTGTATTTACTCGTGGGTGTCAGGGATATATCTTCTTTTTTTTTATTGGAGGAAAGGGGAGATATTCATTTTCAACTGTTTCTTGGTTTGTTTTATTCTATTTTCACTATTGTACGCAATTATTTCCTTTATTTTATTGGGAATAATATTTATTATCATTCTTTCTTAGGGAAAATCCCCCTACCCCAGTTCAAGTCTTCTCCTAAACAGGTGATTGCAGCTGTAAATGATATGAGAAAAAAAATCATAAATGAAAGTGAAATACATGTATAGTGAAATAAAAATCCGCTTAAATTTATCAGCATGTTTGTTTCAGTTTTGACAAAATAAGCAAAGAAACATCGCTAATGAATTATTGACTTCCAAGTGAATAATTCGGCGTCACTAAATCCGTATTCATGTGAACTTCAATTGAAACTCTTAGCTAGAGATCGGTTACGCATGAACTAGCTAGGCTTGATCAGCTAATAAAAGTAAAAGAATGTCAACATTGAAAGTGGAACAAGAGCATACCATTTGTTTGACTGATTAGATCCACAAAACTCATTCTTATACAAAGTAAAAACGATTATTAACATATTGTTTAAACTATTATATGATATCAAACAGACCTAGAAAAATCCAATTGCACGAGATCGCTATCTATTCATATCTTTTCTTTGTTTATTACGGGTTATATAACCATCGGCAGTCTTCAGAAGGTCACCTCAATGGTTAATTAGATGGTGTCTAGATAAGAATACACACGAAATGCTCATACATAATTTCGAGTAGATGCATCGTTACTTGTCGATTTTAGACTTCTTTTATTTGGATAAACGTTTTAGTTTATTATAAGTCGAATATGATAGTTTGAGTCCAATCGGTGAACAAGAATTTGACAGAAAGTGCCCGTTCACCCTACCAGTAATATGTCAGCTTACTGTCAGCAGGTTCATTTACCTATCAGTAACTTATATACGTACTGTAACTGTAGTTATTTAACTTGACATCAGTATTTTGTTAGCTTACTGTTCACATAATGTGTTATTTGAATCACCGTTAACTTTAGAGTTAACTGTTAAAAGGTTATTTGACCTAAATGTAGCCATGGTGTTATTTGACCCGTCAACAACTTGCAATCTTAATGTTACCATAGAGTTATTAGACTTGTCAGTAACTTGTAAAATAAGTGTTTTAAAACATGATGTTATTTGACCAACTAGTAAAAAGTAAGATATCTGTTAACATTATTTGGTTTTTTTTACCATTAGTTACTTATGTCTAACTGTTTTGTGGTATTTGACTCATCAGAAGTCTTGCAATCAACTGTTGGCATTATGTTATTTAATCTATCGGTAACTTCTAAAGTGGCTTTTAAAATGATGTTATTTGGTCCAAACAGTAAATTGTAAACATGTTTTTACCCTTAGTAACTTATATCAAACTGTTTCTAAAACATGTTTGGTAAGCATTAATATGATGTAATTTTACTCACCAGTAAATTTTAATTTAACTGTTAACATGTTATTTGACACATCAGTAACTTGAAAAATCTTATTGTTACCATGATGTTATTTGACTCTGTCAGTATCTTGTAAAACAAGCGTTAACATGTGATTGAACCCATATACTATATACTAACTGTAAACATTTCATTTGACACATCAGTAACTTGTTATCCACGTGTTACTATGGTATTATTTGACTTGTCAGTAACTTGGAAGCCATATGTTAAAATGATGTTATTCAAGCCACTGTTAAACTTGTAAGCTTTCGTTTATATTTTAATCTACCCAAAAGTAATCTGTAACCCTTAACATATAAAATTGACAAGCTTAAGTTTTATGCAATATATCAATAGTTTAGGTACCTAAACATATGTTCACAGTTCACTGTTAATACCAACTTGGTGCATTCTGTAACTACTGGTTTGCTTTTATAATGTACATGTAGTTTAATCCAAGAATTGCCCATTCATATGTAGTCTTCTTAAGAGATAACTTTAATCAATGTGTAATTTGACTGTTAACTTTTACTAAATTACTTGATAACAAATAGTTTAAAATTGGTGTACCTGTTTTTATGATTGTTTTTAAAACATGTTGTCATTAGTATTTTTCAGACAGAAGATAGACCCAGACGCAACAATGTAACTTTTAACTTGTTATATTAAACCTGTACATATATATTCTTCTTGTATTACTAATTAACTCTTGTTATATAAATCACATTTAAGTCGAAATTCTGGATAACTCGAAAAGAGTGTTTGGCGCTTCAACAGTTATAAGTATACATATTTACTGCTTATATCTTGAATTTATTGCTCGATTCAAATTAATTTTTCCGGTCCCTAGTGATTTGACATAAAGAGTTGACTGTATTATAATTCACATGCTTGCACTGTATGACTGGATCACTTGCTTCATCTTGATTTTAATAACCTCAATAGGCAAAGCTTTGAGTGGCATGCTGTTTTATATTCTTCATTTGCTAAATTTGGTTTATTTATTAGTTGAAATTGTGCTTTGAATCTGCCCTCAGTTAATGTGAGTACTCTTAGAATAGTATTTTAATCATTACAAATCTGATAATCCAAGTTTTTCTCAAATAATGTTGATAGTTGTAACACTACTGTCCAAGGTTATAAGGGAATTGAGCATTCACATCCATGTTTAACTGACAGCCATATTCTTTAAGTGCACCTATCCAAAGCTTATCATGTGGTTGGAGTTCGTTATTACTTGTATTTGTTGTTTTAATCACTATAAACAAGACCATTGGTTTTCCCTTTTGATTTGTTTCACAATTTGTCATTACAAGGTCTTTCATAACTTACTTTAAAATAGAATGAAATTCAAAACAGTGTGGTTGTGGCCATTGATTGACACATTAAATTCATCCATTGACTTGGACAATTTAGGTGAACGTTTGTATGTAACGACCACTGCTCACTATGTACTTTTTAAAGACACTTTAACTATGGGGTCACCAAAGGTTCTCAACACCTTAATAAGTAATTCGAAAAATTAATCAGAAATAACACGATGTTTTGATTTATATCAATTATATAAATCAAAACATAAAGGTTATTCCTGATTAATTTTTCGAATTATTTTATAATTAAAGGCGTTAAGAAACCTTTGGTGACCCCACAGTTTAAATGTCTATAGTAGGTACTTCGTGAACAGTGGCTGTTACAGACAAATGTTCACGTAAATTGTCCCAGCCAATGGATGAATTTAATGTGTCAATCAATGGCCACAGCCACACTGTTTTGAATTTCATTCTATTGGTATGGCACATTGTTGAAGACCTTATGACCACCAGTAATTGTTCACATCTGTATACTTTGGGGTTATAAATGGACATTATCTAATTAGGAATCATGTCAGACCTCCTTGTTTTTATACATTTTCTGGTAGCTTTGCAATAAAAGAACTATGCAAACTATGTAAGCTATGTAGGTACATTGTATGCAGTGGAGGATCCAAGGGGGGGTTCCGGGGGTTGGAACCCCCCCTTTTTTTTGGACGATCAATGCATTTGAATGGGAGCATATGGTTGGAACCCCCCCTTTACTCTGGGTTGGGAACCCCACCTTTTTAAAATGGCTGGATCCGCCACTGGTATGTTCAAGATAAAGTGGGAACGTATCCCCCGTGGGTATCACAAGCCCAGTAGTCAGCACTTTTTGTGCTGACATGAATTGTCATTGATATTGTTATATCTATAAATTTACTGTTTACAAATTTTAGAATTTTTTGAAATACTAAGGCTTTTCTACCTCAGGCATAGATTACCTTAGCTGTATTTGGCAAAACTTTTAGGAATTTTTGTTCTCAATGCTCATCAACTTCGTACTTTATTTGGCCTTTTGAACTTTTTTGGATTCGAGCGTCACTGATGAGTCTTTTGTAGACGAAACACACGTCTGGCATATATACTAAATTTAATCCTGGTATCTATGATGAGTTTATGTAAACTGTCTCCTGACCCTGACAACATGAAGGCTTCTTTGCTATGACAGATAAACCAGGGCAATTAGTACTTGTATATTAGTCTAGACCAGTTGGATACTTAGAATCCATTAACTCCATAAATGGTTTTATTTAGCTGTTAGAACACTCAGCAATCAAGACCATTTGATTTGGGAGTCTCCTTTAGTAGTTTTGTAAGAAAGAAATCACACCTAATTAGTTATTCACCAACGTTAGCTGGTTTATTGTATCACTTAAACAGTGTATATAAATCTTATATAACAATCAATGTACATAATAAACAATTGATAATTTCTTAAGTACAAAAATCTTCAATTAACTATAGTAATGACAAAAAAATATTAAATTAACTATACAGTTATGACAAAAAATGTTAAATTAACTATACAGTTATGACGAAAAATGTTAAATTAACTTTACAATAATGACAAAATGTTCTATTTATTAACATGACATGCATACTTTTCTATCTACCAAATGAGTAATGTGTCTATCACTAATATGTTATCTGAAACAAAATAGATTGATTTTATTTTGGATTTTGAACTTGAACTCAAATTTAAACACTTGGATTGTCTCTGTTTTCTATATCTATTATGGGACCTATGTATCATGACTTGTCTTATAAAGCCATATCACCCCTATGCCAAATTAAGTTATTGATAAAATCAAACACAATATAATCTCCACCGGAAAAGAGGATCAAGTTATAATAGGTACCTGTTTGATGTGCCAATATCATTACCGTTACTTGAATAAAGAGTTTTTTACAAGTATTTTACAAGACACTATTTAGCTTTATCGTCACAATCTTACTTATTTCATTTTTGGCAAGAAATTTACAAGTATACCTATTTTTCCTTCTCCCTAAGCAATAAACAGGCTATAAAATCTGTATGAAAATGTGAAAAAGGAATGAAAATTGTGACAAGGAATGAACCAAATGCGAATGTTTTTCAACTTCTTACAAGACGAGTAATTCATCTTTTTAGAATCTAAAGGACTGTGGGTAATCTCATTGTTCGTACACCAAAATGAAAAGGCTGTTACGTCATTCTTTGAATTTCCATTGATATACAACATTTTAAACCAATCAATGTTTTGGTGTACGCTTTTGAAAATATTACACAGAATGCATAAGATTCTGAAACGGCGAATTGAGACTTTTGTGCTGAATTTTTTAGCACAGTTATCAGATAAACTACTGGGTACATGAAACTTCTATAAGTACATGCTCAAAAGATACAACAATAACTTTTAAGTAGATGTTGATTTATAGGATTTCTAACTGGTATATTTTATGTTTATTTGTTCTTATATGTTTGACAGCTGCTAGTTAATCATGACAAAAGCTAAATTGTCATTCTCTGGAGTATAAACTGTGACAACATTTTTAAGGGTGAACACACCTGATGCTGTGCAAAAGAAACATATTTTTTTTGCTTATCATTTAGAAAAAAGGTCATGTTGCCTGCAACTTGTCTTAAATCCTTTGTGAAACATTCTTGCATAGTGTGCGATATATTTCTCAAACTTTGAGGTTAAAGTGTGGTAAAGCTATAGAAAGGAAGAAAAATATGTTTCTAGGATTGTGCCAAATACTATATTATACCTTTTTCAAAAGTTACAGAAGTTACCAATAAACATTATTGGATGACATATTCTCTTTTTCCCCCCAAATATAAACTGCACATGTGATAACAGACAAATCCTTAAAACAACAAATCTGCTTTACACATAAATATTCAAAGCAATAAATAAATATATTAAGAACAAATGCAATTTATATATAATTTTCTGAAAATACAAAATCTAACATACAAACATTTGTAAATTGTCGACAGTAAGGAAATATCAGTAAGTAATGTCTACTAAAAATATCAAGTAACTGTATTGTATATAACACAATAAACCAGAAAGACCCCCCCCCCTTTTTCCCCTCCCTTATAAAATGTTCAAAACAAACAAACAAATCCCAGAATTTTGTTAATTATTACATACATGTATATGTAAGCTATTTTAACACATTTGTTTGTCTATTATCACCGTGCCTTTTGTTTTATTGACATAAAAACACAAACTTCAAGTTACTAGAATTAAGTTTTGTTACTAGACTTGTAAGTACATACAGATTTAAATTTCACAATTTTCAGAAAGTCAAAGCAGTATTGGTCCCTCTGAGATGAAAATAATTGATGAAAAAGGAAGAATAAAACACAATAATTTAAATATACAAAAAATGTTTACGACTGCATACTTTACAAATCCAGGTTATATCATATAATCTTCCTATAATATTACGTTTTTCTTTATACACAAAAGTTGAACTTAACATATGAATTGGCAATTTTAATAATTTATATGTACAAATATATTATAAGCTTAACAAAAAATATCAACAGCATCTTGTGAAGGCTAAGGCCTAAGTAACATGCAGCCTACTCATAATATATCACAGAACTTCTTTTTTTAGTGACTATTACAAATTTTTTTTATCACCGAGGTAGATTTTAGCCACTGCCTGTCAGAACAGGACTTGATTTGCATTTATGATTATTTAACTCTTAGCATGCACAATGCTATTTATAATTATTTTTACTACACTGTACCATTGACAATAAATACCAGTAACATTCTTAATATCAAACATTGAGGATCCCTGTCTGTTTATTATTACATTTAAGTACATATTTTAAAATTTTCTTTCATCATCCTTCTAGAGATAACGTGGTCATAGATTAGTGTGGGGTTTTGCTTTTAAGCTTTTTAAACCCTGCTGTATGTAAATTGAGGGAGTTGTTTTGTATGCTAACATCTAGTATAATAAGGACAATAAAGCAGTAAACTTGTGCTTATAAAAATAAGTCGACAAAACTTTATCTCAATATTTGTGTAATCTCAAAAGTAAAATCCCTGTACGAGTTGATAAATTTGAAGAAGATTTTGTATTGACATCTCAAATTATTTGTGTGTGTCTGATCACATGAGAGATGACAAAGAATGGACTCTATTTAACAAGTAATGTGCTCCATAAGTTACCAAGCTGTCAACATGAACTTAGAGATGACAAAGAATGGACTCTATTTAACAAGTAATGTGCTCCATAAGTTACCAAGCTGTCAACATGAACAGAAAAAATAATTTCTGTCACAATACTGCTATTGCATCAATGTTTTTTTTTTTATAAAAATGTTATCCTACCAAATTTTGACCTTTTGATAAATATTTTCAGAATGTGCATATGATCTAACTGAAAGACTTTATAAAATGATGATTATAAAAGATCAGCACAGTGAGCAAAAGTGACTAGATAAATGTCTTTGGTATGCACATATATGTTTCACACTTGTTGAAAGGTCAAGTGTCTATCTGTTTAGTTGATCTTGGTTGATTTAAAATCTGAGTGTTGAAAAAACAATTAACCCTTATTGGTCAAAGTTTGAAGTAGGAAATATAAAAGCTAAAAATTATCTTGATTACTACAAAAACAGTATTAAATGTTAATATGAATAACAAAATCCACAATGTTGCTTATCTATCATTTTTGCAAAAGTTGAAGCAAATAGCATTCAAAGACAGCACAATCATTTGCTGACACTAGTAAATGTTCAATTCTGAATGAAAAAGTGGATGGCATAAAATAATGTCTAAAGTAAAGAGATCACTTCAATGAGATTCAATATGTTAATGTTATACATGGGTGGAATTATTTTTTTATTAATTCTGTGAATGAAAGCTTCATGAATTGCATTCATACAAAAATCATCCATCAAAAATAACTAGAGGATTTATAAGATTTTAAAGACTTAACTTTGTAAATATTCAATGAAATTCCAGTGTTTTATTTTGAGGAGATAAATAACATTAGTTGCCAGTTTAGTTAACATTAAAAGTATTTTCTATCAGCAAGATATGCATCTTGGCGACTTTTTACAACCTTAATCCGAGAACAACCTTAAGTTATATACACCCTCCTCCCCAGTATAATATTTTCCTTGCAAAATATTTTTTTGTTTTAAGCAGAAATAGTTAAATGCATTAATATTGTTAACTAGAACAATTCACTAACAAATCATTAATGTTAGGGAGTTAATTGGGTCTAGTTTACACATAATTGATATTCATTTGTTTTGTGAGTAAATTGGTTTCGGTAAAAATATAAACAAACTCCAGAAAAATTGTGTTTGCTCTTGAATAATGTAAACTGTGATTTTACTTTTTTTGTCGGTTAATATTTATTCTAGGGATTTGAAAAGATTTTTAATGGCACATTCTTGTTCAAATAATCTTCTTTAAATAATACAAGTATACATTTTCTATATATATGCATATACACATGTTATATCCTTACAATACAATGATAATTCTTTCAAATTTCCAATTATAAATATTTCAGCTTTATCAAAGTTGAATACCATTCAAGTTCCAAAATCCAAACTCATATTTCTTTTAATCTTTCCTTAATACTAATTTTTAGAATGTGCAAATACTTTGTCTTTAACACAACTTATGGGAATGCTTGGTTATAAGTAGAGCAAGAGCTATTCAATTAAAATGGATGCAGGATTGTAGAGAGAGATTTCCAAAATCATGAAGCAACCCTTACTCTTTCTTTGAATAATTTGCATACTACCATATATAACCTATAACCAATATCAGACCTATATCCCCTCCTCTCAACTCTTCTCCACATATTCATTTTAATGGTATAGCTCTAATATACATCATCAATTTTTTTATAATAAAGACAATAATGACAATTAAGTACAGCACATTCCATTAGGTCTAAAAATATCACAGTTTATAAGTTGATAATTACGACTTTATATAAGTATGTATGACAATGCCATTGCAAAAAAAATAAAACATATTTTTCCTAATTAAGCAAAAAACACTTTTTCAAATTAAGCTGGATACTGTACCATGTAACTTTTTTTAATGAAAAAAATTGTTTCAAGAATTGTAAAGTTTAATTTATTTTTCTCGCTCACTTCATCAAATTTTTGAAAAATTATACAAAAAAAACCTCATTAACATCTGGTTAAATTCTAAAGAAAAGTCAAACTTATATCACCCTTAAAAATAGTCTGTCAAATGAGTTATTTAAATATAAACTTTGGTGGTCTAGGTGAAGATGGAGTTATTCCTACTTCCAAAATACTATAATCTTGCAGAAACCATAAGAGGAAATTTTTGAACACATTAACTCTGAATATTGAAATTTGAATTGAAGACCCTATATTCTTGCTAAATGAAAAAGAAACTCTGTCATAGTATGAGACAGATTATCCAGAAGTCATCCTATATGCTGTTGATTTCGCAAAAAAAAATACAATAAATAAAGAGCTGCTGAATCAACACCTGTTATGTTTTGTGCTGGTAGAGTTCCCTTCAGTGGATACCAAAAAATACAACAATAAATAGACAACCAGAGCAACATCAACAGATACAATCTTAAAAATGAGTTTTAGTTTAGGCAAGAGAGAAAGAGTATATCTTGTTTTCATTATAATCTACATTTATATATAGATTGCAATTTAGTCACATGGCACAAGCTAAGTTTATGAGGTTCAAAATATGAAAAGGATTTTATATGCCTTTTCATATAAAATTTACAAATATTCATATTTGTCATAGAAATTTTTTCTAGTTGATATGACATTAATAGAATGTGTATTATACACATGTACAATGCAAACACAAAAATACAGTTTCTGTACATTTTACACCTTGTTCAATACAAATCTAAATATTAGATCAATATTGAAAACTATCACAAATAATATGATGTCATGTCATTGAGCATGTTGTCATATAGAGTGTCCCACGTCTTATTCCAACCCTCCCAAGATATGTGCAATAAATAAATAAATAATACCAATTCATTTGCTATGACAAAGATGGAGAGTTCGACACTTGATGTTGTTGAATGTTATCGTGTTGCTGGGAATCGTTGGTACTAGTAATGTAAAATGTCTGTGTCGAATGCTGCTGACCCGGTACACGAAGACCTGTCAGTGGGAATGTCAAGGACACTGGCTGCATGGACAGTTCCCCCGTAGCACCAGACTTGGCAATATTCAATGGCTTAAGAGCAAGCTGTGTGGTGAAGATCTGTCCACCACAGACCTGCTGACTGTTTGATGAGGCTATGACAGCGTTAGTGAGAATGCCATGCTGAGGATGGATTGACTTGGGTTTATGATGCACCACACCTTGTGGTCTTGGGTTGGATTTGTCTGAAATTAGAACACAATCAAATCACTAAAGGCAACAACAAAAGTATAACTAAAACAATTAACCTACCAAATGAGAGTTGATTTTTATATGTCAAATTATCTAATCAGTTTACAGATTGGTACATAAATTTCTCGAATTCTTAACCCAAATATGCAGACAAGTACAGCTACAACATTAATAGTAAAAAAATGTGTTCAGGTTTAGAGTTGTCAATAACATCCGTTGATTACTTATTTAGTTAAAAAGTTATCATATGAAGTAAACATTCTGTAAAAAGTTGTTTTTTTAAATCATTATCTTGTAACCAAACATATTTTTTGGAGAAATACATACAATATGCTATTCATGTTGTTTGGGCATTAGTTTTCTATGTAACAGTATGTAGTGTTTTTTTCTCTCCCTTATTTGATTTTGCAATGGCATTGTCAGTTTCTTCAACATATGAGTTTTGAATGTACTCTTTGAGCCATTTTGCCTCTTTTGTAAATAATTTCAAAATTTTTAACAAACATTTCACAGGGTAAAAATATTTGAAACTGCATCAGTTCAAATCCTTGTGTGATGTTATCATGTCACACTTGTGATTCTTCCGGCTGGAGTCAAAATCTCCCACTTTTCAGACCTCATCCGTCCCTCGCGTTAAAATTTGAAATCTTCCGCTTTTTAAAAATGTCAACCTCTAAAAAAATCCAGTAGAAATTTTTGTTTACAATCACATTACTGAATTTCGGTGTTTCAAGCACAAATTTTGTGCTCCTCCAAGTACTGAGTAAAGTTTTATGACATGAGAGCCCTGATGTGCCATGATTTATGACCTGAGAGCCCTGATGTGGAGTACATTCTGTAACATGTTTTTTTGGCATCTCAGTATCCAATCCAAACAAATCATTGAAACTAAAATTAAGCAAGCAAAATTTTAAATTTTCATTTTCACCTTCAACATATGATGAACTAAGCATGAATTTGGCCTGACCATAAATTATTTTATTTTCAAACCAATAACATATATTTGTTTCCTTTCTTTTATGCTAGCATAACACATTTTAGCAGTGACAGAGTCTAGGCAACGTGGCATACCTGTAGATGATAAAACACCATTTGGGACCGATGTTAATGTTACATGACTGCTTACAGCTCCCTGAAATTAAATATGTTATCTTAGTTAGGTTTATTCAATAAGATGTAAGATATGAAGAAGAAAATGACAATGTCTGAATATCAATGAATATATATCAACACAAATGTATTTCATAACCAGTATTACATCATTTAAATACCAATTCCTGATATGGCAAGGAATAGTTTGTTCCAAAACAATTATTTTTCTAATATTCTTCATGCTATTTTTTACATTATTACACAGCAACTAATATATTGTATTACAACTGCTTATTCCAAATTATTGTTTTGAAAAATGTGTAACTTATTTTGACAGGGTAACTTTACAGCAGTTACAACAACTGATATGTTACAGAAAAATTAGTGCTGAAGAAGTCCCGCTAGTCATGCATACGGTTCATTATTTTTTTTATTTTTGTGGATTGAAATAAACTTATATTTTCTTGGATACTTTTTTTTACAGTTTTGGAAAAGTCTACATACAACCTTATTGAAAATTTGTAAATCCAAGTTTTATATATTTGATATTTTACATATAGTTAGAAAATGCTAAAAAAAAGGCAAAGAATGTTTGCTAACTACGTGACTTATAAGTATACTTACTGGTTTAAGTGTATGTGAAGCTAACATTGGTGTGGTCTGAGGTTGTGAGACATTGCTTGCTATTGAAACTACTGAACTGTTCGACATGGGCGCAAAGGTAACTGGGGCCAGAACTGTTGATCCTGGGACACCACCACCATCTACAAAGAACTGAGTCACTGGTATTAAATTACTCTTTTGCAAATTTTTGAACTGCTCAAGGTTCATGATCTTGTTTTTATTGACAATGTTGTGTTGTTGCAACATTTTATCGTCAATCGTCTGTGGGGCGGCAGTGAGATTAAGATATTGACCATTCACTATTGATCCATCTAATCCCGTGAGGACAAGTCCGATATCCTTAAACAACTGATTGTTCTTTGGTTGTTTGGAATTGTTCAAATGACTTAGAGTTGTACTTGAAAGATTCACATTGGGTATTGCAATTAAGGGCGTGTTGGTCTGACTATTGATTGTGATATTTCCCATAAAAGTGGGAGCACTAACTGTGTGCATCGTTGAATTGGAGGATACAGTTTGAACACTGTTTGGTAGTGATGCTGCAGAAGTTAATATCCCGCTGCTGCTGCGTTTACGTTTGGCACTATTTCCAATGGCATTAATAATAGCACTATTTGTTGCATGTCCAGGGCTTCTTGAACCGGAGTTATCCTTTTGTTTATTATGTTTGCTACCACTGGATGACCTTGACTTGTGTTTAGCACTAGAATTGTCTGTAGTATTTAATACTGTGTTAAAATGCTGCACTTGTGGGAACCCGGAAGCATCTACCGGTAATGTTGTTTGAAAATCATAGGGATCCTTGGCATTCATGGAACCCTGAGTATCCTTAGGTAGATTTGATTCAACACATCTTTTCCTGTAACATTAAATTGTTAAACTGTTAGACAAAACAGATGGGTTTTTTTTTTAATATCTTTTATTATATTTCTAATGATGAGCATAGTAACATGTACATGTAGCAAAATTTAATAAATTCCTTTCATTTTGACTTCAGTCCTGAAAACATTTATCCTGTCTAATTGTCTAAAAAATTAAAGGATAATGGATTAAAAATAATTTTTTTTCTGATTCATTACATTTTTGTAAATAATATTTTTTTAGTTGACTCTGCATGCTTAAGTCATTGTTTCTATAATTTTACTCCATTGTTTAAAATAAACAGCTGTGTCATGTTTGCTGTGTTTGTTACTTACTTGGAAGGAGGAGGATTGAGATGTTTCTCCAGAGCACTAAGAAATGCAACACGGAACATGTCTGTCCTTCTACTGAATGAGTAACACCTTTTCCCTCCATTATTACTATGAGATCTAGCACCAAATGTACACATCTAAAAATAAATAGCAGAACATATAGAACAAACACAAAGAAGAATGTATCTTTAAGTTTAAAAATACCTAGATGTAGTTGTTCAAAGTCACCATTTTTATTTTCATCATGAGTCATAGAAAAAGAAAGCTCAAATGAGAAAATTTAAAAATAAAATTCATTCGGTGTGGAAAAACAAGCGCATAAAACTCATTTATAACTTCTGTAAATTCAGATATTATTGCTAGGTTAACACTGACTTGGTAATTTTAGCAACAATAAGAACTAGCATTCTGATATTTGATGCACATATCTGCAGATAAGTAGCATTTCATTAAATCATTAATCTTGCATTTATGTCCTTTCTTCAAAAATGGCAATAATGATTTTAAATGAATGCATTCAATAATTTCTGAATTTTAAGTAAACAATGTTAATCAGGGGCCACCACACCAGGCGAAGTGAGCGACAAAGTCGCTCTAGGTCTCCCCACTTCGCTCTAGAGAAGCTCCAGGGAGAAGTTTATGTCGCCCTCAATTTTCAGTAAAATTCCCCAATGTCGCCACATGATTTTTGAGAAATTCTCATTTCAAACGTAAACGACCGATAGGGATAGAAATACAAAGCATGTTTTCCCCAAATTCAGAACTGATTTCTCCGCGATAGTATCATACTGCAACATAAAAATTGCTTGCCCGGGTGTACTATAAGCAAGAAAAAAGAAAAATCTTGATTTTGTTATGATTGTTTATTGTCCGCCATCTTTGTTATTGAAAATTGTAGATGGTGCCATTTCATCTTTTCAACTCTCATCATTTACCTAATCCATATTGATATGCACTATTAATTTTGATTTTCTTATATTTACTGACAATATGTGATGCCCCATAAAAAATTTCAGATTTCTTTTCAAAAACAGAATATTATCAACTGTATTTTTACTACGTACATAGTTTAGTACACTGCCGGGAACCAGCACAACGATTATAAACTACAAAATGCAGTCGGTTTTTCGTTCAGGATTTTGTTTTACAAACTGATACATGTGCTTTCTTTCAGCTAAATGTCCTTTAAACAGTATTTCAATGAATATCTGCTCATTAATTTGATTAGGAACGGCAATATTTACTTCCAAAGTCGTATATTTGTGAAAATATAAAGTAAGAATTTTTGACGCGGATCTCACCGTATTTGTTTATGATTTACAAGTACCTATTCAATTCCGGTTATGAAAAATACGACTTTTCCGATGTTACTTTTTGTGATTTAGTCATATTTAACACTCGTGAAGTCTTTTAGAATCAATTACATACATTTCTAACGGCAACTTGATTTTGGAAATCGGCATTTCCATGAAAATACCACAAACGTGTGCGATTACATGTACACGATTTGAAGTTAACAGTTTTACTTTACGTTTTCAACACATGTCAAACAATTTTCTCTCTGAATTCTTATTAAAATATTATTTTAAAAACAAATACATTTTCGAATCATGATCTTAGCTATGAAAGACAGTGAAACCGTATTTTAACTATCTTAATTGATTATTATTTTTGTTTTAAAAGGTTCTTGGACTTGGTTTAATTTAAAAATCTTTGAAATGCGGCATAATTTGATCCATGTCAAATCTTCAATTCATTCAGACCTACCAGAATAAACAAAGCTCTTATGCCATTAACTTATGGTCCTTATGTCATGATACTTTTTGACAATTTTCATAGGTACACATGTAAATAAAAAAGTATTTCTGACTACAAGCATGGCAAGACAAGGACTTACAAAATGTACTTCCTTAGCAATTGTCATGCAAAAATGATTGGAAAAGTAACAAAAAGGTATAGATTCTTAGAAAATTTTACTCATAAAAAGTATAAACGCGATCAGTCGATTTTCCCTGAAGTCTCCCTGTTGGTCCTTCACTTCTCCCTGAAGTCCTTCACTTCTCCCTGAAGTCTCCCTGTTGGGTCTTCACTTCTCCCTGTTTGGCTGCCAGGGAGAAGTGACTTCTCCCTATAATTTTAAAGTGTGGTGACCCCTGGTTAATGGTATGGTAATACTCACAGCAGCAGGTCTTGGATGATAGGGTAGATACATACTCTCCTGAGCATCATCTTCCTCTACTCTATCAGGGAAATCTGGAGGTTTCAAATCATCTCGTGGACTTGGAGTGGAAAATGAATGTAAACTAGACAAACTTGATCTGAAATGAATTATATATAAACTTGTATTATGACTCTTTTGTAAGACAACAGATTATGAGAAATAACGTAAAACTCAGTCAGTTAAAAGAAGGAGTTAAACATCACAATGTGCTCTGCCATCTTGATATAAACAAAGTAAGAGAACTTACTTGTGACTATCACTTTCTTTTTGACATGAAACTGAGCTGGAGACAACATTACTATATTTGTGATTTGAAAGATGATTTTTTTTCTAAAAGGTCAAAAGGAGAAACATACATTTTAATGCAAATTTTCAAACTATTTGTCACTCTTTTTTTTTGTTTTTGTCAAAAAGTCTCATCATGAATAATAAAAATTTTACAGCACAAGATCCTTGTATACATAAGGCTATTAAAGGACCATTATATTTACTTACCTATGAGAATGTAAACTGTTTGGTTTTACTGGCTTGAAAATGGCAATATGCGAGTCCATATGTCCAGAAGTATTCTCCTTTTCTACCTTCATCTGATTGTGTTTAATGGGTAAATCTGGGACTGTTGGGGTTCCAGCTTGCAATGCTGTTGGTACAGGCAGACCTAAAGCAGCAGCTTGTTTCATTTCTTCTTTCTGTTTCAGCAACAGTTCTTTAGCAGCTCGATGCTCCTTTAGTAAGTCATCAAAAGGTTTTCTTCTTCCAGCAACTTGTCTTCTCTTTGAAATAGCATGAGTCTGAAAGCAGAAGTGTCAATATACATGATATAGAATTAAATGCGGTTTTTTTTAAATTTTGTACATTAAGCAAGGAATATTCACATTTTGCTAATGTGCTTCTTTCTAAAAAAATATTATCATCACATAAATTTTCAAAAAGAATTCAAATCTTATATCAGTCTGAAGTCTAAATTCAGATATTGTGTTTGTTATGTTTTGTTCGTTTTTTTTGGTGATAAATTAAAATCTTTCGTAAACAAAATTTTCTTAGCTCTCCCCTAGGTGCAAGTTTAAATTAAATAATGTAAAACAATACAGATTTATCTGAAATAATGCTCAGTACATCTTCCCAATTCTCTTTCCATTACAACTTACATGACTGAACAATTATTGCCTAGAAAATAAACCTTTTGTGAGAATCCATTGGTGTTTTTGTCAGGGTATTTAAATTCTTGAAAGGTGAACTACCTCATTGAAAAATTAAGCAGCTGCTTTTTCTGTTAAATTCCTTCAATGGGAACCTTAAATTTCAGCATGAAAAACTATGAGTTTATAACTTGCTTTTGAAAAGCAAGCCATATTTTCAGACCTGTTCAATATCATGAATGCAGAGTTATGTACCTTGCAAGTGAGTGACCTTGTACAGGGTTTACTATCTTCTCCATTCACACCACAGTGTTTATTTGGATCATATTCTCGATCTACAAAAATAAAAAATAAACTTTCATAAATATGTTATTCAACTAGACTGAAACTTACTTTCAGTTCACTACAAAAGATGCTTTTAATTAATTGTTTTTGGTGTCACTTTTTTTTATTAACATATAAAGATGTTGAATGTGTGTATTACACAATAAAAGCGCTCTTCCTTTGTTTATTTGTGGTTTTTCTTTTCTGTGCATGACCTGATTTTGTGTCATTGATGGATACTCTATATACTTTGTTTTTCTCTTTGAAAAAATCTTTTTATTTTGTTTGACTTTTTACACAAACATGATGAAAATGAGTATCCCACTGACATTGAATCTACAACAAAAGGTAATAGATTATTTTTACCTTTACATGGTATACATTTATCAGACTTGATAGTTGATCGTGGGTACTTTTTCTTGCTGCTGCCACTCGTACTTCCAATACTGGTATTACTGCTAGTAGCACTGCTGTTTAAACTGTGACCACTATAACTGTTTAAACTTGTACTACTGTAACTATTAAGACTTGTATTACTAAAACTATTAAGACTAGTTACACTGCGACTGTTCATGTTGATCGGCTTTCTATCACTTAATAAGTGACTTTTCAAACTTGAATTTTCAACAGGCATTTTAGTCCTATTGCCAACATTTGCAGTACTAATACTATGTAATTTTGTATCACTTAAGCTAGACAAGGTCTGTCCCTTCAAAAGGGCAGCCCTCTGAAAATCATTTTTCAAGCAAGTATCACTAACACTATAAAGACTAGATGAATATCCCTCATCAGAACTTCGATCTTCTATTTTCACTGGATTTAGATCTAGATCTTTGACCAGTTCTCTTTCATAGTCATGATCGTCATCATCAGCCTCCAAGTTCTGAAGATTCTTTATATCAAGATCAGTTTTACATGGCTTCGCAAAGCTCATATTACTGAAATTAATTGTTGCTGACACTTGAGGTGCCATATGAGTAGTTGTCATGGTCGTCGTAACACATGTGGTTGTGGCCGTTGTTAATGTTGGTGTTGCTATAGAAACAGAGGGAGTCGTATTTGTTAAGAACAATACATGTGTAGTTGACTTTGGAGGAGATATTGGTCTTGAAGTAAAAGTTGACTTGAAATTTGGAGGCACAGTTTTTGTTTTCGTTGTGACAGTCGTTATTGCAGTTAACAGTGGGGGATTTAGATTTTCAGTTTTGACTTTAGCAGATAACTCTGCTTTGAGAGGAGGTGGAGTTGGTGTTTTTCTCATTTTTTGTTCACTAACTGAATTCCCATTAGTTAATGGTGATACAGCTTTAGCCACCTGAGATGGTGTCACTTTTTTAACATCCATTTTGTTCACATTCATTCTTTCTACTTTAACTACTGGCATTGTATGATTGCGTTTGCTCTTTTCTGGGCCTTTGAGTCTTGCATTAAGTTCAGCTCCCAATTTCCTTGCATTACTTATAGATGGAGGTATTTCTTTCATACTGGCTTTGGTTGGAACAGACAATCCTTTTTTCACCGAGCCAGACTTCGCTGGTGAGGCCTTTAGTGAGCAATTTGGTTGTAAAGTCTTTGCTTTTGTCAGTCCTGGCATTGCACTGGATTCACAATGTCTGTTACCTGAACAATTAAATATAACACTTATAATCATAACTTAATGTTAAAATATATGAAGCATCAGATGTAAACAAATGAAATATGCAAACTTTCCAAGGCCATTTATGTGACTAATAATGCACTGTACAAAAGAAATAATCTAAGTTTTAGTTAGTGGAATATATTTTGCAGATCTATCATTTGAATACCTTAGAAAAACTTTAATATATATGGACCATAATTTGGTATTGGGACCATTTCCGATAACGATAGAAAAGTGATAAAATATTGTATTTTGGTGAGAGAAGTTGTTGCTCCACCATCAAATGCTATTATTTCTATTAAAATAAAGGTGCTTTCTACTCTCCCCTAGAGAGAACTTGAAATAAACAAATGTTTCAGTTTATCCAGCCGCTTTACTGTGTCGTTTCTTAGCGTTATTTTCGCTTCCGAAGTGTGTAACGCTGGTAAATTTAAAGATAATCATCGCCTGCAAAATCGTAACTTTTGCTTTCAAATAATAAAGAACATCTACCAATAAGAATAGTCAGAAGAAAATGCCGAGAACTATAAGTATTTCTGTAGCAGATGTAAGAACACTAGCGTTACTTTGGTTTCCGATTTCGTAACGCAAATTTTAGATGGTGTAATCTGCTTTGTTGTAAAAGAATTCTTTACAACAATATGCAAATATGAACTCTCGGGAGATGTTCAAACAGGTAAATCAGAGATGATTTACATTCTAGTTTTGTTCTTAGTAATAATTAAGTTAGAAAATGAGGTAATATTCTGTAGACTTGTTTCATATTGTTTAAAAAAGGAAAATACAATTTTCAAAGAGATCACGCCGGGGGTCTATTATTTTTCCAATGTGCATAATGTTACATACGATTTTGAGGGAAAATAAATGCCCAATGACTTGACAAAATCGACTTCAGATTTGACGGATGTTAAAACACACTGTTTCCGGATAACAATGAAAAAGGGTACTTGGAAAATTCGATCGACATTACGTTTCTTATCATTGTGCCGATGCTCGTTGAATTGATTTTGCTTCAGCAGTAAATATTACTGGATATTTTAGGTGAATAAAGATAATTTAATAAAATATACATGTTAATATACCGTTACACATGGAATGTACAAAGTTGGTATCTTTGTCACAATTTATAATTTTTTTTTTTAATCATGTTCTGCAAACACTTTTCAGAAATGCAATAAACTTGTCAAATTAGAAGTAAACTTTTTAACCATGCATGACTTGAAAGGAAGTACTTTATTGATTTTATCCCACTAAAGTAGGTTAAAATGTGGAAACCATGTAGATGGTGTACAGGTCACAAATATCACATGGTGCCTATTTTAAAGATTTTAATTTTTAATTCCAAGTTAAAAGTTTTTTTCTTTACTGGATTTAAAGAATTTTACATTGCCAATGATTTGGAATAAATTGTATATAACTGGAATTTCAAAACCAAATATAAATACATTTTTTTGGCTAAAACATCAAGATACAACGATTATGGTATCCTGTATCAATAAAGAAAATAAGGAAATTTCTGAATAAATTGTACTAATTGTTTTCAAAACAAGCACATATTTAGGAGTTTTATAATACTGTTACATTTAAGATGGATTTTAAGAAAAAAGTATACTGTTCAGATTATTTTAAGCAGATTTTGCAATAAAATAAAACTAAAAAAATGCTTTCGGTTTCTTATGGTTTCCTGTCGTGTTTAAAAAAAACTTTAATTTAACATTGAGAATAAATTTTAAATATTAACATGAAGCAAGTAACACCAGTAATGGTGTTCATTTATGTCTTTTGAAATATATTGTGCAAAATAAAGAAAATAAAGATTGGTTTCCTGTTTAGTTTCCTGTCACGTAAACGTTGAATCAAAATGTATAATTATTTCTCGAAAAACTCAATTGTTCCATTAATACTATTCTAACACCAACACAACCCACAGAATAAAAGTTAAAGTTTTAGAACTTATAAATAAGGACACAAAAAGAAACCAATGGCTGAATACCAAATTATGGTCCATATAGAAAAGCACTCAATAGTAAAAGTTTTTGTGATTTGATTTTTGGTGTTTTATTGCCACTTTAAAGCACCACATTTAGGCTATTTTGTGGAGGCTAGTTTTTATTGGTGGAGGAAGCTGGAGTGCCAGAGAAAACCACTGACCTTTGATAGGAAAACTGATAATCCTAGTCAATTAAGATTTTTTTGTGAAGCTGGCCTTAGATTGGTTTTAAGAAAGAATATAATACTGTTCTAAAAAATAAGTAAATGGGTAATGTGTCCATGGGACACAGATGATGCCCCCGCTAGCATAAAACATTATAAACAAAGAGGGACACAACTGCAGACCTGTAAAAGTGACGCTACCCAAATTTTACCTTCATCTGTCTTTTGTGGCAACAGACAGTGTTTTAAGTTTTATAAATTTGATTGAGGCAAACTTAGGTTAGAGAATGGAAACAAACGTTTCAGCAATTTTTCCATTTGGAGCATAACTCTAAAATGGTTAAAGTGACCCAACCAAAATACAAACTTGATCTGTGTTTTGTGGTAATGAGCATTGTTTAAAAGTTTCATAACATTTGGTTTAGACAATAAAGTTAGAGAACGGAAACGAAAAAATGCAGCAATTTTCCATTTGTAAAAGGACATAATTTAGAAAGGTCAAAGTGACGCCACCAAATTTCAAACTTGACCTGTGTTTTGTGGTAATAAGCATTGTGTATAAGTTTCATAACATTTGGTTTAGGCGAACTAAAGTTAGAAAATGAAAACCCATTTTGGAATGTTCGTACGGACATACAGACAGACAAGGGTAAAACTTAAGGCGGGGGCATTAAAAATTTAAATCCTCTGGCTTTCAATATCAAAGTTTATAGGAATGAACAACAATTCTTGATTTTCAATATGGACACTTTTTAATGTCTAGTTTACATGTAAATACTAAATTTTGTATTCTTAATTGCATCCTTAAACTTGTTTCTGTTGAAAAATTCAGTCAAACCTAGGGTTGCAAGGTATTATCTGTAATGAGCCAAAGTATTTTCTGACATTATTTTCATAATTTATGTTCATTGGCATCATATTGAAAACTGGGCCTAAAATCAAACATCAAAGTACATGCTTAGATTCAGCATATCAAAGAACCCCTAAATTAAATTTTTGTTGAAATCAAACAAAGTTTAATTTTGGACCCCGATTTGGACCAACTTGAAAACTGGGCCAATAATCAAAAATCTTAGTACATGTTTAGATTCAGCATATCAAAGAACCCCAAGGATTCAATTTTTGTTAAAATCAAACTTAGTTTAATTTTGGACCCTTAGGACCTTAATGTAGACCAATTTGAAAACGGGACCAAAAATTAAGAATCTACATACACAGTTAGATTCGGCATATCAAAGAACCCCAATTATTCAATTTTTAATGAAATCAAACAAAGTTTAATTTTGGATCCTTTGGGCCCATTATTCCTAAAGTGTTGGGACCAAAACTCTAAAAAAAATGCCTACCTTCCTTTTATGGTCATTAACCTTGTGTTTAAATTTCATTGATTTCTATTTACTTATACTAAAGTTATGGTGCGAAAACCAAGAAAAATGCTTATTTGGGCCCCTTTTTCCTAAACTGTTGGGACCTCAACTCCCAAAATCAATCCCAACCTTTCTTTTGTGTTCATAAACCTTGCGTTTAAATTTTATTGATTTCTATTTACTTATACTTAAGTTATAGTGCGAAAACCAAGAATAATGCTTTTTTTGGCCCCTTTTTGGCCCCTAATTCCTAAACTGATGGGACCAAAACTCCCAAAATCAATCCCAACCTTCCTTTTGAGGTCATAAACCTCGTGTCAAAATTTCATACATTTCTATTTACTTGAACTAAAGTTATAGTGCGAAAACCAAGAAAATGCTTATTTGGGCCCCTTTTGGCCCCCAATTCCTAAACTGTTGGGACCAAAACTCCCAAAATCAATCCCAACCTTCCTTTCATGGTCATAAACCTTGTGTTTAAATTTCATAGATTTCTATTTACTTATACTAAAGTTATAGTGCGAAAACCAAATGTCTTCGGACGAAGAAGACGCCAACATGATGCCAATATACGACGAAATTTTTTTCAATTTTTGCGGTAGTATAAAAACATAATGCTTATAAATGGGACATAAAAAAATAAGGTCAAGGGCAATGGACATATGACATACAGAACATTTGAAACAATTGTATACATTTAAGAAAGTTTCAGGTCTGCTACCTCTTTATATATATAGCTTTGTAAGATAGTTTCAGAGTTGTTACAAAGTAATCATTTCTATAGCTTGCATACTGTGAATTTTATATCAGGCAAGACAAAACCGATCTGCAGATTTTTCTTTAAAATTTTTATGCATTTCGTACATACATGTAAGTTGAAAGAAGATTTTGACCATGATGTTTAATGTATTTTTTTTTATTGTACTCTACATGCTCTGGTTAAGGTGAATAAGCATGTCAAGTTTCATGCTTGAACTCTCTAAATTGAAAATCGTAAAGATTCATTACTGATTTATTGGTTATTTTGCTTGATGCTTGGAATCATCTAAATGACATGTATTGTGATGGTGGTCTTGAAAGGCTCAAAGGTTAACCAGTCAATCAACTTTTAATAACCAATTGATATGATGGTGATCTTTACTTACGTAGATGTATGTTAAGCGCTTGTGGCTTTAATACTTTATTACACTTCTCGCACTGGACAAGAAAAAACTCATCTTGAGAAGGACACACTCCAAACAATGCACTATCTGTTAGAAAGAAAACAAAACTATATTACTTTATAACTTTATAATTACATTAGATGTATGTTTCATTATAATATTTTATTCTGATTGGCTAACTGCACATCACGTGTTATTCCGTAAGCAGTTGCATTGCTCAATACATCTTTTCACTCATGATAACACGTGCTCCAACAATAAAGTGCACAGGTGAATTAAATAATAAAATATATAAAATTTGTGTTTTCATGATCATAGCTAAAAAATGTAATTATAAGTATTGAATGCTTCTTTTTGTAACATTATAGGGTTGTAAAAGCGTTGACCGTGCGTACATTTTTAGAATGAAGCGCTTCTGCGCTTCATACAAAATGTACTTCGGTCAACGCTTTTACACCCCAATAAATTTACAAAAAGAAGCATTCAATTCTTAAATACAATGTACTGGACGGATAAAAATTGTCTTGTAGTTTACACACTCCATTAACCAAACAATGCACTATCTGTAAGAAAGAAGAAAAACTATATTACTTTATAACTTTATACAATGCACTGGACAGATAAAAATTGTCTTGTAGTTTACACACTCCATTGACCAAACAATGCACTATCTGTTAGAAAGAAAACAAAACTATATTACTTAATAACTTTATACAATGCACTGGACAGATAAAAAATTTCTTGTAGTTTACACTCCATTGACCAAACAATGCACTATCTGTAAGAAAGAAGAGGATAAGATATTCCATTGACCAAACAATGCACTCTGTGACGTGTCAAAAAAATAAATTATACAAATTTCTTCATAACTTTGTACAATAACAAAAAAAAATTAAAATTTAGTTTCAATTGGTAATTAATTTTCAATAAATGATCCACAAGACAAGATATAAAAAAAAAATATCTGTTTCTTCCTCCAACTATATTTTAGACATCCAACCCTAATACATTCTTATGTCTTACCAAATTTTATATCAGGAAATAAGAGCTTTGAATTGTAAGTCGACTACAAAAACTTAATTCTGCTGACTTGTTGAGATATTTAGAGGATAATAATTAAGTAAAAAGATTGACAAAACAATTGAATCTGAAAGATTAAGAAGCATTTGGATGTGTACTGTAAATTTCGATTGGAGACCAGTTTAGATAAAACAGGTGATTTTTCTCAAATTATGCTGATAATGAAACAAATAAAAAAGAAAAAGCATTTCCATTGATTTAAAAGTGATTTACTTCAGTTTTGTATTTTTCTTATCAAATTAATTTTGTATACTAGATCCATTGTTCATGCAGTATTAATGGAGTGTGTGATGTTTGAGTACCAAAAATAACACAATTTCTGCTTTAGCTTTTGAAAGATCTTGTAAGCTCAGCATCTACAAGGAATTTAAGGTTCATCATAAGGAATTGAAAAATATGGCCGTGTTTACACCTCCAAAATTACTATGAGTACAGACAAACTGGTACATCCAGGAAAATTTTAAGGCATGGCAGGAACTAGATATATAAAAGTTATATGAAGTCTACGTTTCAGAAAATTATAAACTTACCTGGATTTTGATGTTCATTTTTTTCCAGTCTGCAGAAGATAGCAAAATAAACAAACACCCGAGTTTCGTTTGATACGGTCCACTCAGTTACACAGTTTAAACCTGTTAAATCACCTATTGTTTACAGGTGTCTATTGTCCATCTATTGTCCATTTAAATCAATACTACTCACAACATTGATTATATGAGGGGAGCTTCTCAATCGTTTTCACTACTTAGTTAATTTTTGCACCTTCTGCAGGAACGAAAAAAAATGGATAGCAAAATCTAGAAAAGTTTATAATTTTCTGAAACATAAAATGCATTTAAAATTTATATATCTAGTTCCTGCCATCCCTTAAAACTGTTGCAGGTGTATAGGTTAGTCTGTACTCAGAGTAAAATTTGGGGTATAAATACGGCCATTTTAGCCAAAAGGTTATGATGAACCTTAAGAGCAACAGGTATAGATATCAATGGTGAATATATTACTCAGAAACAATAAGATAACATGGTCATAAACAGGCTTCAAAAATAAGAGTCAAAACCATTTGTCATTTTAAATGACAAATGATTTTGACTCTTATTTTTGAAGCCTGATTTTTGATGAATCATTTTTATGCTAGGTTGTAACCAATGTAGAGTGAACATTTAAAACTTGATTTGTCATATTTTTTGTTTATTGTTCTCTTTTTAAAAAAAAATGGTATTGAACTTCATGTAAAAGATTTATACGCTATTCTCCATGTCAAACTACATTCAAATCAATGTGTATAAAATAAGTTCAACTTATCTTTTGTTACCAATGCTATTACCTTCAACATTCAGTTTCATACTATCACTGTCGTCTGTAGCTTTAGATTCAGAGCTTTCACCACCTGAATCTGAAAATATATAAGAATTTATTTTGACATTTGTCAGGGAAATTTTGAAAGTAGAAACGACACTGGTTATGGAAAAGTTTTGAACATTCAGAAATTTGTAATAGCTTTTGGACAATACATGAATCATTTAAACGATGATATTCTATTCTCACCACTATATGGTGGGGAAGGCACAGTATTGGCCCATTCGGACCATGGTTGACCCGCAAAATGCGACGGACTACTGTCCAGGGTCGCCATTTTGCAGTTTTTCTTGTTGCTTTCTGCCAGTCCGACTATCACCGATGTTTTGTGACGTCAAAGATCGGGAAACTCCGTCGTTGGTCTTGGTCTTCCGCTTACGCCAACGAAAATATAGTTTGTTAAATGATGATTTTAACAATTCAAAAGTTCCTATTTTTTTACGAAGATCGAAAAATAACTCCAAATTAAAATATGAAATATAGAAATTAACAAATTAAACGAAAATGTGCCACAAATTTTTTGTATTTTATTCAAATTTGATGCTACAAGCGACGAAAATGGCAGTGAGTGATGGTTAGTCTTCTCGTGCTGCATGCTTTTCATGTTTTATAATGTTTATGAAATTAGATTGATTGATTGACTTAAATGTGTTCAATGCTAGATAGAACATAGATCCAAATTTAATATAATTCCCTCAACTAAGGATTATGTGGCCCATTTTCGAATCTTTTTTTATTTTCTGAAACACAATTTCTCAAAATGCAAATTTTTTTAAGTTATTTTATTTGAAACGAGTCGTTTCGGCCAAGCCAATGGAGCCGGTTCGGCCTTTGTTGATTCAGCTATATAATAATAGTCGTTTCATCCATTCTTCAATTATATATTAAAAGATGATTTGTTGTATTTGCTTTGGGAACAAACCCTCTATCTATGGTGTTTATACCTTTATAGAGGGTTAATCCTTCTGTATTTTTGTTAAGACTGGATTTTAAGCAAAATAGGGCAGATTAGCATTTTCTAGTTATATTGGCTATAATATAAAGCATTATATGCATCAGTTATTGCACTTTACTAAAATTGGGATGCCCAGATTTCTGCCGACAGAACTTGAAATTTACATGTATTTTATACCTATCTCACTGTACAATAGATTGTATATATACAGTCAGTTTAGCAGTAAACTGGGTATGTGCATATTAAACTAAGTACATCAATTGTTGCAGGTTACTGTCATAATAAGTAGAGACTGCCAATATACCCTATTTTGCTTTAAAACCAATCTTAACAAAAATATCCCTCTATAAAGGTATAAACACCATATAGATTATAGAGGGTTTCACCGTTTGTTCCCAACCTGATATATACCTTTTATATAAAATTTGGAATTTTTTGAAACACAATTTCTCAAAATGCATAATTTTCCTGAAAAAAAGTTGTTTAGGCCATGCCAATGGAACAGGATTGGCCTATGTCGATTTGCCTATGTAGTAATAGTCATTTCAACCATACTTCATAAATCATGTACTTCAACTATATATATATTAAAAGATATTTTGTTGTATTTGCTTTCATTTATATGCCTTTTATATATCGTAACTCTAAAAAAATTTTAACTAAATTGCACTTAAATGGTAATGATGTGCACAAAATGACATAAGCAAAGGCCAAGGGATATGGTTACGGTCTTGTTTTGAAATGATTAAATTGAATTATAAGTTGATTGGATTATTATGATACACACCCCTTGTCAATCACTTTGACACTTATTTTATTACTTAACTAATCCAATTATCTAATTAAATATACAAATGTATCTGTGTGTAATCAATTATCTTGAGTAATATAATAATTAAAATAGATGTATTCATGTATTCTCAAATCCAGTTCAATTTTATTTAGTCAAATACAGAAATCAAACCATAAACTAATTATGCTAATAGTAAATTATTAAACTAAAAACATTTTTTATAGATGATATTTTTCGGAGGAGGTTATTAATAGAAGGTGATGGAGGTGGTGACGATAAGAGAATTGCCAGCTTATTGAAAACATTTTTCCATTGGGCAAGTGAATCAGAGACCAAGGAAGAAAAGTAATCTATAGTTTTTGTAAACTAGCTTAATTTTTTTTTTTAGATTTTCATTGATACAGCTTTGTCTAATGTCCTAATATGTTTGAGAACTTATTAAATTGTATTTAGTAAATGCAATAATCAATAAATATCATAGTCATGATAGTTTTAACATGGAGCAGGAATTTTCCAACATGTTGAAAATTTCCAAATTTACAATTGTATGACAAGTTAATGCCACCTTGAAAATACAGTTTATCAAGATTTTGAACACCTACCCCTGTGCCCCAATAGGATGACATGCAATGTAACATGCACAACTTGTGGCAATGTGGTACATGTATGCAGTATGTTTGTGAGTAAGAACAGCCCCTGTATACTAAAACTGAGAATGGAAATGAAGAAAGTGTCAAAGAGACAAAAACCACACCAATGAGCAGAAAACATAAATGTGCATGAATGGCCATGATACACAGAGTTACCATAATCATAAGTCAGTGCTTTTTCTCACACCTTTTTGTTTATTTATGGTATTAGATTTGTAGAAAGAGAGATTTAAGATACTAAAGATAGCCAAAAATCAATGACAAGACATACATACTGCATTAAAGATTCATTTTACAAAATACTGAAGCAACACAAAGACGTAGAAAAAATCTGGGGTGTTTTTTTGAAGAAGTATACAGAAAATGAAATTTTGCACCATTTTTTGCCAAATGATATTCACTTTGTATGACAATATGGATTTCTGACAATGAGTTATATGCTTGTAATTAATATAATGTACCTTGGCTGTAATTAATAGATATCTCTGCTTTTGCAGTCTGAGAAAAATGTTAAATCAAATTGTAGTTTTGAGCAAATTACCAAACTGGTCGATTGGAAAAATACAACAGTATTAGTAGCACATGTGGCCTGTGTTATATGAATTTATATTTATAAACATGATAAAAAGATACTTCTGTTTGACTCTGTTCTGTAATGAATGATCATGAATCATGAATGACTTAATTTATATCAAATGTTTTTTTTTTTCAAATTGAAAAAAAACCAAAATATATAATGTAAGAATAATACATTGTATTTATATTTTTATGCCCCACCTACGATAGTAGAGTGGCATTATGTTTTCTGGTCTATGCCTCCGTTCGTCCGTCCGATTCAGGTTAAAGTTTTTGGTCAAGGTAGTTTTTGAAGAAGTTGAAGTCCAATCAACTTGAAACTTAGTACACTTGTTCCCCATGATATGATCTTTCTAATTTTAATTCCAAATTAAAGTTTTGACCCCAATTTCACGGTCCACTGAACATAGAAAATGATAGTGCGAGTGGGGCATTCGTGTACTATGGACACATTCTTGTTTATTATGTTTTCTGATTTTTTACAAAGATGAAGTGTTGGCAACTGGTTTTTTTTACAGTTGCTCCCAATCTTTTTATTAAATTTATTTTACCTTTATGTGAAAGCTGATTGGGGAGATGTACAAAACTACAAATGTATAAGTTCTTACAAATAACAAATACCCAATTTGTACAAGTTCTTACAAATAACAAATACCCGAACTATTTTCTTTTAATGAAATACATGTTCCTTTTTCAGTCATGCCCAGTATGAGAGAATGATGAAAGACCTAGCTCTGTGTGACTGTGCTGCAGGAAAATGTTTGAATGTTTTCAAGATGAATTTGAAGGAGCAATCAAATTATGAAAAATTAAGTAAAGAAATTGGTAAGATATAGAAATAGTAAAGAAACATGGTGGGATGGTGACAAGGTTACACAAGTTTTCAATTTGTATTTAAAACAAATCTGTATCAGAATCCTAAAATGAAAACAATAATAATAGTGCAATTGTAGCTGCATATATAATATAGATATTGTCTATTAGACATACAACAACTTATAGTACAGTGTAAGATGGGATGATTCTATACCCGAAGAATAAGTACTTAAAATAAGATTTCTGTAACTATTAGCATTTTGTTATTACCTTAATAAAGAATTGTTGTTATGTTATATTTTTTTTTATGCCCCATTTATTTTGCCCAATATGTTTTCTGGTCTGTGCGTCCATTTGTCTGTTCATTCGTCCGTTTGTCTGTTCTGCTTCAGGTTCAAGTTTTTGGTCAAGGTAGTTTTTGATGAAGTTGAAGTCCAATCAAATTGAAACTTAGTATACATGTTCCTTGTGATATGATCTTTCTAATTTTAATGCCAAATTAGAGTTCTGACCCCAATTTCACGGTCCACTAAACATAAAAAATGATAGTGTGAGTGGGGCATCCGTGTACTGGGGACACATTCTTGTTTGTAATGTTCATTTCACTCTTATTATGAGTAATAGGATACAATGTAACTACATTTGGTATGTGCGTACCTTGCAAGGTCCACTTGCCTGTCGGACAGTTTTCACTTGACCTTTCTTCTATTGATGTTAATTGAATAGAAAACATGCCCTAGTTCCCATTTAAAAAAAAAATTTTTTAATTAGCACAAAAGATTAGGTGATCTGCTGGAAAATACATGAAATGGGCTCTGTACACTTTTTTTTTCAGAACAAAAAATAAGTGAGGCTACAGAAAAGATTTCAGAGTGTAAAAATGAATTACAGCAAGCAAAACGAATTAGGAAAAACAGACAAGGTATGTTTTCATTTCAAATTCAGGTTTTATAAGTGTATGACAAGCACTTGCCTACAATTTGTGATAACTCTGCAACATCATTACATATCTGTTTGCTGATTACAATTGGTGTGCTATTGATGCATGTACAAGTACACCATATCTTTAGGTTTCTATACATTACTTTTTTTATCATATTGATAATAAAGGCCAAGCTTGCATTAGATATGATTTCCAAAGAATCTTTTGAAGTAGAAGCAATTTAGTCCAAATACTGGCACAGATTTAAAAGGTTCTTTCCATGATCTTAAGTATTTCCTAACAATACTACAGTTAAAAGATGTATAAAAAATAACATAAAATGTAATAACAACAAATTTTACATTTGTTGATAAAAGAAACATACCATTTTTGTAAATTTACTTCAACTTTAAGTATAATTAGAGTTGAAAAGACGTGTGCACCCAAGAAACCATTTTGAATTTGTTGAGAGTATGTATAATAGCTATATTAAAACCTCTCTCAAATTATTTTGTTATTTCTTGGCTGCATAGAAGGTTATAACAAGTCTATGGCTTCCATGAATTATTTCGATTCTAATAGGACAAATATGGTCATTAAAAAAACTGAAGTGAGGGTGGGTTTGCCGTGTGTGTGGCTGTTCTGTTTAACTCCTGGTTGGATAAAGCTGAAACATTCTAATCAGTAGCTTGCATGTGCTTAATTCTGTTCATTCTCAAACCCAACATTTGCCATTTTTAATTTACATGTTTATCTCATCAGCTACTGTCAAATACAAAGTTGACATTTTGTAACTAAAGAGCCGCCATGTTGACTTGCTGAAATAAGTAAATATGCAAATAATGCGATAGAATAGATAAAAAACAACACCTACCTCAAAAATCCATTTTAATGTATTATATGACATGTATGAATTTCCATGATTCATGTAATGGAAAAATACAGTAAAAATCTTCAGCTTGAGTGTTTTCATTTGTATGACGTCATGTTTTGAAATGAATTTATTGCGCTAAAACTAAAAGCATTAATGGACTTTCACTGATTTTTATTTTCATTGTTGATTCCTCCGAGCTCTTGTGCATTATTGTGATGCATTGGAATAAGAATAACAGTTCTGAAGTCTTTTTTTCAATTGCAATTTTTAAAACAATAAAATCGGCATAGTGTTTGCAAATAGGTTCCAATACATGTGGATTTATGTGGGATGGATATTATAACATCCATTATTATGTATATCTCTGAGTCTGCCTGAAGTAAAGATATATCGAGAATTTTATCACGGTGTTGTTTACAAAGCAAAGAACGTCATAATAGAATATGTATTAGAAAGTTAAGAGAGAAGCCAGTAATTTATTTCCATTTTAGAGTATGATGCACTGGCAAAAGTAATACAGCAACATCCAGATAGACAAGAAACAACAAAGTAAGATTGATGTCATATAAGATTGGAAAGTTTCTATGAAGAAGACTGGCTTGACTGGTCAAAAGCTAGGGATACTTTTAAAAAGTTCTTGTTTTATATATGCAAATGTATTTATATGTAGGTCTCAAATCTAGTGCGGGTTCCAAATCTATGGAAGATCTTTAAATTGCGTCACAATAAAATAACGCAATATTACATTTTCGCTGCCACAAACGATTGCGCAGCTCATAGATTTAAACACGATTCCAGATGGAGGTATTTCACTTGACAACAATTTGTGGATGGTTTAAAGGACGATGTGACCTATCATTAAGAAGTGGAACATAATGTGTTGTACTTGGCAAAACCTGTGATGAACAAGCTAGGGCATCACTTTTTTTTAGTACCACATATTTTAATGTCTATAGCTGCCAAAGTTTATTAAGTGAAAGAAAAAAATTAACGGATACCTATTTCATTTAAATTGTCGCCAAATAAAAAAAATGTATTTTTAGCAATGAAATAATGTGCTATGCGCAATACCGAGCTGTTGTGCAATACTGTCCATTTTATTTCATTTAAAAAAAAAAATGGCTTCTTGTTTGTTAAGGGACTTAATAGTTGGTTTATTGAATGAATAAAATAGGTACCATGATTATATATATTTTTTTATTTTAACAGGGTACATCATTTCAATCTTGAAGTCTGTATTGAGATATATGAATTTATCATTAATTTTTATACGACCGCAAAAATTTTAATTTTTTGGTCGTATATTGCTATCAGGTTGGCGTCGTCGTTGTCGTCCGAATACTTTTAGTTTTCGCACTCTAACTTTAGTAAAAGTGAATAGAAATCAATGAAATTTTAACACAAGGTTTATGACCACAAAAGGAAGGTTGGGATTGATTTTGGGAGTTTTGGTCCCAACATTTTAGGAAATAAGGGCCAAAAAAGGTCCCAAATAAGCATTATTCTTGGTTTTCGCACAATAACTTTAGTATAAGTAAATAGAAATCTATGAAATTTAAACACAAGGTTTATGACCATCAAAGGAAGGTTGGGTTTGATTTTGGGAGTTTTGGTCCTAACAGTTTAGGAATAAGGGGCCCAAAGGGTCCAAAATTGAACTTTGTGTGATTTCATCAAAAATTGAATAATTGGGGTTATTTGATATGCCGAATCTAACTATGTATGTAGATTCTTAATTTTTGGTCCCGTTTTCAAATTGGTCTACATTAAGGTCCAAAGGGTCCAAAATTAAACTTAGTTTGATTTTAACAAAAATTGAATCCTTGGGGTTCTTTGATATGCTGAATTTAAAAATGTACTTAGATTTTTAATTATTGGCCTAGTTTTCAAGTTGGTCCAAATGGGGGTCCAAAATTAAACTTTGTTTGATGTCATCAAAAATTGAATAAATGGGTTCTTTGATATGCCAAATCTATCTGTGTATGTAGATTCTTAATTTTTGGTCCAGTTTTCAAATTGGTCTACATTAAGGTCCAAAGGGTCCAAAATTAAACTAAGTTTGATTTTAACAAAAATTAAATTCTTGGGCTTATTTGATATGCTTTATCTAAATATGTACTTTGATTTTTGATTATGGGCCCAGTTTTCAAGTTGGTCCAAATCAGGATTCCATATCAAGTATTGTGCAATAGCAAGAAATTTTCAATTGCACAGTATTGCACAATAGCAAGAAATATCTAATTGCACAATATTGTGCAATAGCAATTAATTTTCAATTAGAGTTATCTTTCTTTGTATAGAATAGTAGTTGATAATATATGTTGGAAATTTGCCAGACATGACTATGATGTCATTTTCTATTTTTATTTGCCAATAACTTTATGTAAATAACTTCATTGGAAATTTGCCAATATAAAATGTTGCTGATGAAGCTTTTTTTCCTTATCTTATCTAAAATGTTTTTAGATAATGTATGTTGGACATTTGCCAGACATGACTATGATGTCATTTTCTATTTTTATTTGCCAATAACTTTATGTAAATAACTTCATTGGAAATTTGCCAATATAAAATGTTGCTGATGAAGTTTTTTTTATTGTTTTATACAATAAACAATGTATATTTACTTTTACTACCAACCAATCTTTACCATTCAGTGATAACAAGCACTTTATTTTACATTTTAATATTTTATGATGTATTTAAAAGAGTAGTTATTGTTGCAAACTCCATTAGAAATTTGAATTGATATCAGTTTTGGAAAAAGGGAAACAGGGATGTGAAAAAAAAGGGGGGGGGTTTAAATTTTTCTCATTTCAGATTTCATAAATAAAAAGAAAATTTCTTCAAACATTTTTTTGAGAGGATTAATATTCAACAGCATAGTGAATTGCTCAAAGGCAAAACAAAACTTTAATTTTAGATTTAAAAAGTTTGAAGAAGAAATCTTTAATTGATTTGTAAAATCTTGACATTTGTTTTGTTTAAAAAAAAACCATGTAATGTCAAAAATTTGATCACAATCCAAATTCAGAGCTGTATCACGCTTGAATGTTTTGTCCATACTTGCCCCAACTGTTCAGGGTTCGACCTCTGCGGTAGTATAAAGCTGTGCCCTGCGGAGCACCTGGTTACATTTATTTTTGTTACCATCACAAATTTTGTTGACCATTATGGAATGTTTATTACACAAATGGTTCTACACATGTTTTACATTTCCACTTGTTTAAGACATGTCAATGGTCTTATATCTGGGAACAGTATATCAATATATATGTTCCTGCTTATATGTACTGCATTGCCATTTGCACAAAATATGCCATACATTTAGAAACAACAAAAACCCGCCTTAGATTAGGAAGTTACAAAACTTGCCATAGATTAGGATTGTAAAAAATCTGCCATAGATTTGGGATGTCATGACATCACATTGCCATCAATTAGGAATCTGCCATAGATTTGGAACCCACCATAGATTTGAGTCCTATATTTATTCGATATTTGTAATTTCTCATATGAGCTAGTTAATAAACAGTAATATTATATTACATGAGGCTGCATATAACATGTATAAGATGAGAAATTATAGTTCATGCAATTTTTGATTTTCTTTATTATAAAGTAATGTGAAAACAGAAGGTTAATTAGATGCTATGTATTTTTAAAAAAAGAGAAAGCTGAAGTGGTCACTAAGTACACTAATGGGTTTAAGAAAATAAAGTAACCCAAATATTTGTCAATTTACAAGAAACATCCAGCCTAATGTTGTGGCTTGTGGTAATGAGGGCGATAAATGTGCAGTTGTTCATCTGTTTGAAAAAATTATCTAGGCTGATTATGTGGCAAAAGATAAAAAAAAAAAATAGTATCCAATGAGGATAATTGTCCATCCAACTGTTCTACTTAAAATGATTATCTGGCTTGAATTTGTTATCGACCATGCAAGGGCTGTATAGCCAGTCAAGGTCGTTAAAAACTTCCATTTGTTGAATTTGTTGCTTGTGTCAGATAATGAATGTGATTTTCAGTAACCATGTTGAATTATTGTTAATAATTTTATTTATATACATGTTTTAAACAAATTACAATGATGAATTGAATCAATAAGTATTATATATCATGCAGAAACTTTGTGTTTTATTTGTAGAGAGTTTGTTTTATGTTGTAATAATGTCAGTTCAAACCCAGAGTTCTTGAAAAGTAGTGGTCCTAAGGATTTGACCACAAAAAATTGCAAATGACTGGCACAATTTTAGTATTTTGCAATATAAATGATAGTGATAACCAGTATATTTTCCTCAAGGACCACCAGGGGATAAAAGATTTCAATAACTCTTCAAACCATTACTGTTTCAACTATAAGAGTGTGCTTTATTGTACTATCATTTGTATTTTATTATTTTAGGCAGCTTCAAGTTATAGACAAGGAGGTGACCAGTTTGGAAGAAAAGAAAAAGAGTCTTGAGCAGAAGGTAATATTTTAACATTGTAGTACAGTATAAGTACAAACTAAATGAAAAAAAAAGAAAATTGTGTATTAAACTACAGTATATAAAACTCATGAAGATTTTGAATTATTGTTCATATTACATATTATTTACTCAAGAATTCCAATTAAATGAAAAGTTAAGTACTTAAAAAGAGAGATCAAATATTAAAGATTAAAAGCAAGCTTTTCCTTTCAATTAATAGAATTCAGAGAAATTTGAATAAATTCAAGTTTGTGGAGTCAAAAACTTGGACAATTTTTGTACTTCATTCATTTAGTTTTCTTTTTTCCAAGTATAAAATTATCAGGATATAAATCCTTAAAATTCCAACACTGACCCTTAAAAGTTTCCTGTCCTTTAATACATTTTATCACCAAGTTTGTTTCCGAACAGAGCAGGAATTGCTTAGTCTTCTGGAGCATCCCGTCTATGTTCGATGGGATTTCTTTTGCTCATTTGTTAGGTTATCTGTATAATGTTTTGTTTAATATTGTTTTTTTTTTTAACCATATCTTGTCTCCTTTTTTTTCTATTTAACCTCTTATATTGCAATATGCTGTAACAGTCTCTTCGACTGTTGTCTGCTCTTTAGTTGAGTTGTCTCTTTGACACATTCACCATTTCCATTCTAAATTTTATCTATTGATGAAACTTTACAAAGTTGTAGAATACTACCTAAAGATTTGCTTAAAGGAATATAACCCTGATCCCTTATGTTAAAGGGTGAAGTTATTGAATTTACTTACTTGAATAAATAGTATAGTATTGTAAGGAAAGGTAGCCTGTTGTGAGTTTACTCTCAATTAACCCATCATAGCTGGGAACAGTATACCTAACAGGAAATGAATTTGATACGCTTTTCAGTATAAAATTTTAAAAATCTCTGACTCCCAGAGACTTCCCGAGATTTGTGGATTTTGGTAGCGTCTGACTGAAAAACTATTGGAACTGCTCAATAAATAAACCACATAACTCTATAAACATAAATAAATACAAGTTTTATCATTTAGAGGATATATTTTGTCACATAAAATTACTAAAATAAGTTTGATTTATTTGATGTGAAGTGTTTTATAATAGTTTTGGAATTTGTAAATCATCGCGGCAATGGCTGCCATTTTTTTTATCACCTTGTTTGCATTTTGCACAGTTCTGTGATGAACTGCTTGCGATTTTAACAAATTTGTAGTGACAGAATACAAGTTTAATACACTAGCATCACTATAAAACTAGTTTGAATGACATTTTGTTGATATTATTAGAAATTTTTAGGATAATAGTGAGTCCGTTTTAAACACATGTCTGTTTCCGTATTGTATCTTTATTTACGATGGCACAACAATAAAATCGACTACAATCAGGTAGTGTCAAGTCCTGTCAATATATATGTTCCTGATCATAGATACCAGGATTAAAATTTCGTACTTCAGACTTCAAAAGACTCATCAATCATCAATACAAAAATTTGCTTAAAGGCGAAAAAAGTATGGAGTTAAAGAGCATTGAGGACTTGACATTCTCAAAGGTTTTGCCAAATACAGATATGGTTATCTATTCCTGTGGTAGGAAATCTTTAATTTTTCCAATTAAACAATTCAAAGTTTTGTAAACAATGGAATTTATAGCAGTATTTACTCTTTATACATGTATAGGACAAATTTAAATATTTGTGTCTCTTTTGATATCAATATTTACTTGAAATTTTGCAGCTTGGTATGAGAAGAAAACAATTCCATGTGTTAATAGCAGCCATTCATGAGTTACAGCAGATATTAGATGGTAACTTTTATTTATTCTTAAAATAAATATATATACTTTATTCTAGTAACTGTTGTAGTCCTTTTATTCATGAATTGCCATTTTTTTTTGCTTCATTTTTATCAATGCTCAATTCATTGTTTTGTCACTGTTCACAACAAGTAAAGACTAAACATGCTCTTTTAGCTCACCTGACTAGTGGGCTGGTGATACTTTTTGTTAGAAAACAAAAGACAACTATTGTAATAGAACAAGATAGATATTGTATTTGAATATAAAAAAAGAAATACAAGCAGAAGTGGTGTGGACATCATTGATACAACAACAGAATAAAACAAAAAAAGGACAAGTAGAAGTTGACGTATGGTATTTGAGATTAAACTGAATAAATTTTCCACAATAACTCAAGTACAATTTTTATTTAGTAAAAAAGGTATTTAAATTTTTTGTTTATATTATTGAAATATTTTTCAGCTGATGAAATTGATGATATCAAGGATGACATTATGGATACAAGCTGAAAATATGACATGATATCTGAACTTATTTTTGCTGAGGACCAGTCCATTGTGTCAACTGTATAACATATGATAAGATGACATTTATCAATGTTATTATGACAGCTTAGATGACAGTGATGTTAATCATTTGACAGTTAAACAAAGGACTTTATATATTGTAAATAAGAGAACTCTCACAAAGAAATATCATTCCTCAATTATGATTTATTTGTTCTGTGAAACAATCTTTATTCATTGATACCATTTTTTGAAATACAATTCATAATTCAAATATATATCAGTGTTCTCCCCAGAAAATTTGGATAGCATCACATTTTGCGTAAATAAAAATAACTGTATTTTTTTTTATTTCGTTTGTCGCGTCGCGTTGATGCTCTATTTTTTTAATATGTTTTAGTTTATATTGTTCAATTCATAACTGAGAATACAATTAAACTATAACCACAAAAACAGTTGTTTCAGTTTATGTTTTCTTTATAGAATTATTTTTTTCCTCTTGTGCCAAATAAAAATAAATAATTATGTGGTTTCAGTTACCCAACAATAAGTCAAATGAATGAATGGTTCATTATAGATCAACCTGTATATACAAAACTAAATAACTAGTACACAAAATTAACTATTTTTTATAGTATATCAAGTAAAGATAAAGTAGCAAAAGTAGCAAAAAAAAATCAATTAAAAAACTTTTTTTTATCATGTTTATGAAATTCATTGTTTCATGGCACTTAATGAATTAGTTCCAGTTGTTTCTTATTTTTACATTAAAATGATATGTATTTTTAACAAAGTTATCTAACAAATAGTCTGTTAAGAGTAGTTTTCTCTCTTGGTATATTTTTTCTGTCTACTGTCCATCTGTTGTCTTATCGTGAAAATGCGGATTTTTGTCATATCTGGTCCGGTTCCGATCAGTTTACACAAAAATGTGCAATGGCGGCCGTAGAAAAATTTACGAAAATTAGTCCGAGAATTAACATTGTTTGACAAGAGATTGTGAATGAATAAGACGCTTTTAATGCATTAAATGGATTAAACATAAACTTAAGCCAATTTTATGATAACTTTTTAAAGAAGTATTAAACTTATTTTAGCTCTAAACCAAAATTCTCGCTCTCGTATTACCGGAAGAGAAAGGAAGTAATTTTTGGAGAGTTGCACAAATAAACGACCTTTTTAAAAAAAAAAAAAAATCGTTTCAATCTTTGAAGTTTCGTAATACAAAACTTAGATTTCGAATTGTTTTGTGATAGCATTTTTCCATGTCGAAATTGGTTATTGCAGACACGTGGTATTAGTCGTGTATCAAGTGTCAGCTTGGGATATTCGCATCCAAACAGTTATCACCCTGAGGGCAATTAACACCTAGCTATTTAATCTCTTAATTGCCTTTAGTGTCCGACTTAAAGGGATTACAATTAAAGGTGATATAATTTTTATGATCATAATCGATAATAGATGAAAGTTTAAAATTGAGGACAAGTAAAATAGCATCTTCATAATAATTATAGCGTCGCGGTAATAATTATAGCGTCGCGGGAATTATTATAGCATCACGGTGAAAAAATATAGCGTCGCAGTACCGCGACGCTAAAATGGCCTGGGGAGAACACTGTATATAATGTATTGAATCATTGTAATGTGTTCCTCTCTCTCAGACCTATTCAGTTGTACTTGTTATAAAAATAAGAAGATGTGGTATGATTGCCAATGAGACAACTATGTATTTTGAGCTTATTTTCGTGTTTACAAGTCAATACACAGGTATGATGAGTGACATGGAAATCAGACAGTGTCTATAGGATTTTTATGTCCAACTTTTGGGCATTATATTTTCTGGTCTGTGCATCTGTCTGTCTGTTCGTTCGTTTGTCCCGCTTCAGGTTAAAGTTTTTGGTGAAGGTAGTTTTTGATGAAATTGAAGTCCAATCAATTGAAACTTAGTACACATGTTCCCTATGATATGATGTTTCTAATTTTAATGCCAAATTAGAGTTTTTACCCCATTTTCAAGGCCAACTGAACATAGAAAATGGTAGTGCGGATGGGGCTTCTGTGTACTAGGGACACATTCTTGTTATAAGGTGTGGCTGTCCATCTGTAAGAGTTTGCCTGACCATATAAAAAAGAAGATGTGGTATGATTGCCAATGAGACAACTGTCCACAAGATACCAAGATGACACAGACATTAACAACTATAGGTCACCGAGCGGCCTTCAACAATGAGCAAAGACAATCCGCATAGTTAGCTATAAAAAGCCCCGATAAGACAATGTAAAACAATTCAAACGAGAAAACTAACGGCCTTATTTATATATTTACTGGTTTTTGCTGAGCCTGCAACTTTTGTTGCAGAAAGATCAACATAGGGATAGTGATCAGGCAGCAGCATCTGCAGCGTTAACTAACTTCTTAAAAGCTTTATATATTAGAAGGTTGAAAACCTGGATGCCTTATACTTTGTATATACATGCCTTATGTTGGGAAGTTTCCTTCTGTCACATGTCCATTGTCCTTGACCTCATTTTCATGGTTCTGTGACTACTTAAAAAAAAGCTAACATTTTTATGCCCCACCTACGATAGTTTGTCTGTCTGTCTGAATGTCCGTTTGTCCCGCTTCAGGTTAAAGTTTTTGATCAAGGTAGTTTTTGATGAAGTTGCGTCCAATCAACTTGAGACTTAGTACACATGTTCCCTATGATATGATCTTTCTAATTATTATGCCAAATAAGAGTTTTTACCCCAATTTCACGGTCCACTAAACATAGAAAACTTGACCTGGACCTCATTTCATGGATTAGTGAACAAGGTGTAGTTTTTTGGGTCACGTCCATATGTCAGATACTATAAGCAATAGATCTACTATATTTGGCATATATGGAATGATTGTAAGATGTACATGTCCAACAGGCAGTGTTATTTGACAGTGGTTAAAGTTAAGTTTTTTGAGTTTTGGTTTTTTTTCTCATACTATATGCAATAGGTCAACTATATTTGGTGTATGGAAATATTTTATGATGTACATGTCAGCCTAGCAGGTTTCATTTGAACTTGACCTCATTTTCATGGTTCATTGCTCAGTGTTAAGTTTTTGTGTCTTTGTCTGTTTTTCTTAAACTATAAGTATTGGGTCAACTTTTTTTGTTGAATGGGAGGATCATAAGCTATACATGTCTGCCTGGCATGCATGGTTCATTTGACCTTAACCTCATTTTCAAGGTTCATTATGACCTTTTTTTTTGTTAAGTCTGTTTCTTAGAAACTATAAGCATGATAAGCAATAAGTCAACTATATTTGTTGTATTGAATGATTCTAAGGTGTACATGTATTTCTTGTAAGGTTAATATGGCTTGACAATTTTCTTGGATCATATTATGTTTATGTGGTAGTTGTTGTAAAGGCTGTAAAGCTTTATATTTAGGACTATCAATAAAATATCTATGGTTAGTATAAAAGAAGGAAAGACATATCAGTGTGTGCAATCTTGTTTTTTATGAGCTATGTTTTTATGATTATCTTTTCAGTTTCTTATTTACCTTTGTTTTGTCAACTTTTACTGTTTAAAAGTGTGTATGCATTCTTGAGCTCGTTTGCATGGTTCATTGATTCAAATTGACCTTAACTTCTTTTCCATGGTACATTGATTTTCATCGACCTTGAGCTTGTTTTCATGGCACATTAATTCATATTGAGTATAGATATTATTACAGTTTCTGTAAATTTCTGTAAAAAAAGGCAGGTTAAACTAATAAAAAAAAAGCGTGAAAATTAAAAAATTCAAATGGTAGCTCCCTAATTGCAAAAGTATTATTTGTATTGTTTTGTTTTTATACGACTGCAAATACTTTTGTGGGATAGTATAATGGTATGATGTCCTCGTCTGAAGACACATTGGTTTCTGGACAATAACTTTAGTTTGAGTGAATGGATCCCTATGAATTTTTATTTAAGAAGGTTCAATACCACAAAAGGAAGGTTGGGATTGAGTTTGGGGTTTGGGGTTATTATTCCATGGGGGGGGGGGGGGTCAAAAAGTTAGGGTGGATTTCCCCAATTTTTATAAGGGATTCATATTTTTTCAAAACAAAAATTTCTTCAAATTTTTGAAAAGTTTTAAGAAGAAATCTTCAATAGCGCAACAGATTTGTAAGGTCTTTGACCAAATTTATTGTATCAGAAACCTTTATTATGTCAAAATATTTGATCACAATTCAAATTCAGACAGTATCAGGCTTGAATATTGTGTCCAAGTTTGACCCAACTGTTCAGGGTTCGAACTCTGCTGTCGTATCAGGCTGCGCTCAGCGAAGCAGTTTATTAGTTGTGTAATATGCATGTGTTGCACCTTTATATTCATCTGGATTTATGTCAGTGAACATAGTCAATGTTTTGTGCATCACTGAGCACTCTTTTTATTGCGTATTTCTCGATGTGCAGTTAGTTTCTATTTTGTTTAATATCATTAAGTGTTTGGTGTTTAACATTAATGTTGCTCACATTTTCAAAAATCTTTTCAATGTGGAGTTTTTTGGCAAAGAAAAACACCAACAGAGACAACTTGAGACCGTAGCTAAACTAACTTAAAATGATGAAGGTGTCACCATGCATCTAAGTAACAAAAATGTCTTGTCAATGAGACATCCTGAGGTCAACATCTTTAAAAAACCATAAGGAGTCTACTGTTTTACCTCCATCTGTCTGTCTGTTAGTCAGTCTGTCGTACCGTCCTATCAATATTTTCATCGTATCATTTTCAATAACAACATGACAAGGATTTCTGAAATATTGTTTCAGGGATTATATAAGTCAGATATACTGTGTGTTGAGTTTTCAGATTCATCACTCAACAACTTCCTGTTTACCGAACACTTACTGAAATGTTTGACAGTATACCCAAGGCCTCCACACAAGACTTGTGCCTGGGCGCATTGCATTTGCGCCAATTTTTGAAAATTACAATCTTTCATTTGGGCCACAAGGTTATATTTCATTTGCGCCAAAAAATAAAAATTTCATTTGCGCCATTTTACAGGTACCCCAAATAAATAAAATGTTGCAAAGCCAGTATTACAACTGAAATGGATTGCAGTTCATGAAAAACTAACTATATTTTTATCAATATGGCATGAACTTGAGAGAAGGAATTTTCCAGACATGAATACACCAGGGCCATCGCTTACAAGTTGCCAACTAAGACGTATTACTTTACAATAGTCACGGTATCATGCTTAGAATAACTCCAGTGTAAACTGTTTTCTTTCATGTTTCATATTAGGTGTTATGATCACGTTTATTTATAACAGAACTGTGTTTCATTAAGATTTATAAAAACTTTTATTTTCAAATTATTTAAATTTATGTTTAATACTATTTACCTGTAATATTGGCGCAATTGAAGGTTTTATTTTGGCGAAAATAAAATATTGTTTGTGGCGCAAATGAAAGATTTGTTTTACTCAAATGAAATGTCAATTGGCGCAAAAGCAAAGCACCGTTGTGCCTAACCTAGAAACTCAAATTAATTACTCTATGATGTCTTTACCCTGACGTTTCTCAATTTTAGGTGTTAGTAAGAAGAGCTATATAACCAATCCTTTCCAAAGAATCATCAGAACTTGTTTCAACTCTTATAGTGCTAACAACTACATATTCTTTATAAATCATGAAAGCTAAAGAACAAATGAGAAACCTAAACAAGAGGTATAAATTGGTTGAGATTGTCCAATTGAACTACTCTTTGCACGCACTTCAAAAGAGGTACAGCAGAGTCAAGACTGACAACAACAAGTCTTTCAGATAATCGCTACGTCTACGCATAGCAGTTATTGATGGAATGCGCAACATGCACTACGACTACGCTCACCAGAAAGCAGAATCCGTGTCTAAACTAGAAACTCAAATTAATTACTCTATGATGTCATTACCCTGACGTTTCTCAATTTCAGGTGTCACTAGAAGAGCTATATAACCAATCCTTTCCAAAGAATCATCAGAACTTGTTTCAACTCTTATAGTGCTAACAACTACTACATATTCTTTATTAATCATGAAAGCTAAAGTACAAATGAGAAACCTCAACAAGAGAACCAAATTGGTTGAGAGTGAACGTCGATTCAAGAGAGCCTGTGAACAGATTGTCCATTTGAACTACTCTTTAGACGCACTTCAAAAGAGGTACAACAGAGCCAAGACTGACAACAACAAGTCTTTCAGATGGAATGCGCAACATGTACTACGACTACGCTCACCAGAAAGCAGAATCCGTAGCCGAACTGAGACAAGAACTGTTTGGTGAAGTTGTCGACATTATTTCAGAAGATTCTTCAGCAGACATTGAGATGTATGACTAGAGGAAAAGCACCAGACTTCTTCAAAAAACGGTTCTTTTCAGAGCCACACACATTTTTCAAAAAGAATCTGAATTTGTTGTCATTAGTTTAGTTTATCTATAGTTCTGTTTCCATATATTATAACTGCAGCCCTTTTCCTTCCCGACTGAAAAAAAACCCCAACAAAAATACCAAAAAAAAAAGAGGCTTAAATCCATAACTTTTCTATAAAAAAATGAATGCGTACACCTTATCTTGAAGTGCAACAGGCTATTTTATAAGAAATTGCGTACACCTTATTTTTGTAGCAGGCTTCAAATTTCGAACGTGTTTTTTGGGGGTTAATTTTCAAGTTTGAAAAATAAATAAATCAATGAACTTGGCATAAAATAATGATGAAAGTAATGTTTCGAACAAAATCCCCTCTCTCAATTAACGCAATAAAATCCTTCATAAATTTACAATGAAGGAAAGAAGGGGAAAAAAAACAAAGTAGAGACGGCAGAAAAGAAGAGAGAAAAAAACGTGTTTCTTTGTGTATCGTTTTTCTTGCAATAATTCATTCCGTTTATTTTTCATTAATTTTTCAAATGAAATAATTTTTTAGTTGAAATAAAAATAATTGCAATACACGAACTATATTTATTAAATTATAAGATGATTTAATCAACTTCATGATTGGATTACAATAAATCATGATTAATAGACAAAGATGTTTGACAATACACACAAGCCCACGACACGAGACTGTTTTGACAATGGACTCGTGCCTAAACTAGAAACTCAAATTAATTACTCTATGATGTCATTACCCTGACGTTTCTCAATTTCAGGTGTCACTAGAAGAGCTATATAACCAATCCTTTCCAAAGAATCATCAGAACTTGTTTCAACTCTTATAGTGCTAACAACTACTACATATTCTTTATTAATCATGAAAGCTAAAGTACAAATGAGAAACCTCAACAAGAGGACCAAATTGGTTGAGAGCGAACGTCGATTCAAGAGAGCCTGTGAACAGATTGTCCAATTGAACTACTCTTTAGACGCACTTCAAAAGAGGTACAACAGAGCCAAGACTGACAACAACAAGTCTTTCAGATACTCGCTACGTCTACGCATAGCAGTTGTTGATGGAATGCGCAACATGTACTACGACTACGCTCACCAGAAAGCAGAATCCGTAGCCGAACTGAGACAAGAACTGTTTGGTGAAGTTGTCGACATTATTTCAGAAGATTCTTCAGCAGACATTGAGATGTATGACTAGAGGAAAAGCACCAGACTTCTTAAAAAAAACGGTTCTTTTCAGAGCCACACACATTTTTCAAAAAGAATCTGAATTTGTTGTCATTAGTTTAGTTTATCTATAGTTCTGTTTCCATATATTAAAACTGCAGCCCTTTTCCTTCCCGACTGAAAAAAAAAAAACAACAAAAATACCAAAAAAAAAAAGGCTTAAATCCATAACTTTTCTATAAAAAAATGAATGCGTACACCTTATCTTGAAGTGCAACAGGCTATTTTATAAGAAATTGCGTACACCTTATTTTTGTAGCAGGCTTCAAATTTCGAACGTGTTTTTTGGGGGTTAATTTTCAAGTTTGAAAAATAAATAAATCAATGAACTTGGCATAAAATAATGATGAAAGTAATGTTTCGAACAAAATCCCCTCTCTCATAAAAGACTTAACTATTTTCGATATCTAACAAATTAACGCAATAAAATCCTTCATAAATTTACAATGAAGGAAAGAAGGGGGAAAAAACAAAGTAGAGACGGCAGAAAAGAAGAGAGAAAAAAACGTGTTTCTTTGTGTATCGTTTTTCTTGCAATAATTCATTCCGTTTATTTTTCATTAATTTTTCAAATGAAATAATTTTTTAGTTGAAATAAAAATAATTGCAATACACGAACTATATTTATTAAATTATAAGATGATTTAATCAACTTCATGATTGGATTACAATAAATCATGATTAATAGACAAAGATGTTTGACAATACACACAAGCCCACGACACGAGACTGTTTTGACAATGGACTCGTGCCTAAACTAGAAACTCAAATTAATTACTCTATGATGTCATTACCCTGACGTTTCTCAATTTCAGGTGTCACTAGAAGAGCTATATAACCAATCCTTTCCAAAGAATCATCAGAACTTGTTTCAACTCTTATAGTGCTAACAACTACTACATATTCTTTATTAATCATGAAAGCTAAAGTACAAATGAGAAACCTCAACAAGAGGACCAAATTGGTTGAGAGCGAACGTCGATTCAAGAGAGCCTGTGAACAGATTGTCCAATTGAACTACTCTTTAGACGCACTTCAAAAGAGGTACAACAGAGCCAAGACTGACAACAACAAGTCTTTCAGATACTCGCTACGTCTACGCATAGCAGTTGTTGATGGAATGCGCAACATGTACTACGACTACGCTCACCAGAAAGCAGAATCCGTAGCCGAACTGAGACAAGAACTGTTTGGTGAAGTTGTCGACATTATTTCAGAAGATTCTTCAGCAGACATTGAGATGTATGACTAGAGGAAAAGCACCAGACTTCTTCAAAAAACGGTTCTTTTCAGAGCCACACACATTTTTCAAAAAGAATCTGAATTTGTTGTCATTAGTTTAGTTTATCTATAGTTCTGTTTCCATATATTAAAACTGCAGCCCTTTTCCTTCCCGACTGAAAAAAAAAAAAAACAACAAAAATACCAAAAAAAAAAGAGGCTTAAATCCATAACTTTTCTATAAAAAAATGAATGCGTACACCTTATCTTGAAGTGCAACAGGCTATTTTATAAGAAATTGCGTACACCTTATTTTTGTAGCAGGCTTCAAATTTCGAACGTGTTTTTTGGGGGTTAATTTTCAAGTTTGAAAAATAAATAAATCAATGAACTTGGCATAAAATAATGATGAAAGTAATGTTTCGAACAAAATCCCCTCTCTCATAAAAGACTTAACTATTTTCGATATCTAACAAATTAACGCAATAAAATCCTTCATAAATTTACAATGAAGGAAAGAAGGGGGGAAAAAACAAATAAAGACGGCAGAAAAGAAGAGAGAAAAAAACGTGTTTCTTTGTGTATCGTTTTTCTTGCAATAATTCATTCCGTTTATTTTTCATTAATTTTTCAAATGAAATAATTTTTTAGTTGAAATAAAAATAATTGCAATACACGAACTATATTTATTAAATTATAAGATGATTTAATCAACTTCATGATTGGATTACAATAAATCATGATTAATAGACAAAGATGTTTGACAATACACACAAGCCCACGACACGAGACTGTTTTGACAATGGACTCGTGCCTAAACTAGAAACTCAAATTAATTACTCTATGATGTCATTACCCTGACGTTTCTCAATTTCAGGTGTCACTAGAAGAGCTATATAACCAATCCTTTCCAAAGAATCATCAGAACTTGTTTCAACTCTTATAGTGCTAACAACTACTACATATTCTTTATTAATCATGAAAGCTAAAGTACAAATGAGAAACCTCAACAAGAGGACCAAATTGGTTGAGAGCGAACGTCGATTCAAGAGAGCCTGTGAACAGATTGTCCAATTGAACTACTCTTTAGACGCACTTCAAAAGAGGTACAACAGAGCCAAGACTGACAACAACAAGTCTTTCAGATACTCGCTACGTCTACGCATAGCAGTTGTTGATGGAATGCGCAACATGTACTACGACTACGCTCACCAGAAAGCAGAATCCGTAGCCGAACTGAGACAAGAACTGTTTGGTGAAGTTGTCGACATTATTTCAGAAGATTCTTCAGCAGACATTGAGATGTATGACTAGAGGAAAAGCACCAGACTTCTTCAAAAAACGGTTCTTTTCAGAGCCACACACATTTTTCAAAAAGAATCTGAATTTGTTGTCATTAGTTTAGTTTATCTATAGTTCTGTTTCCATATATTATAACTGCAGCCCTTTTCCTTCCCGACTGAAAAAAAAAACCAACAAAAATACCAAAAAAAAAAAGAGGCTTAAATCCATAACTTTTCTATAAAAAAATGAATGCGTACACCTTATCTTGAAGTGCAACAGGCTATTTTATAAGAAATTGCGTACACCTTATTTTTGTAGCAGGCTTCAAATTTCGAACGTGTTTTTTGGGGGTTAATTTTCAAGTTTGAAAAATAAATAAATCAATGAACTTGGCATAAAATAATGATGAAAGTAATGTTTCGAACAAAATCCCCTCTCTCATAAAAGACTTAACTATTTTCGATATCTAACAAATTAACGCAATAAAATCCTTCATAAATTTACAATGAAGGAAAGAAGGGGAAAAAAAACAAAGTAGAGACGGCAGAAAAGAAGAGAGAAAAAAACGTGTTTCTTTGTGTATCGTTTTTCTTGCAATAATTCATTCCGTTTATTTTTCATTAATTTTTCAAATGAAATAATTTTTTAGTTGAAATAAAAATAATTGCAATACACGAACTATATTTATTAAATTATAAGATGATTTAATCAACTTCATGATTGGATTACAATAAATCATGATTAATAGACAAAGATGTTTGACAATACACACAAGCCCACGACACGAGACTGTTTTGACAATGGACTCGTGCCTAAACTAGAAACTCAAATTAATTACTCTATGATGTCATTACCCTGACGTTTCTCAATTTCAGGTGTCACTAGAAGAGCTATATAACCAATCCTTTCCAAAGAATCATCAGAACTTGTTTCAACTCTTATAGTGCTAACAACTACTACATATTCTTTATTAATCATGAAAGCTAAAGTACAAATGAGAAACCTCAACAAGAGGACCAAATTGGTTGAGAGCGAACGTCGATTCAAGAGAGCCTGTGAACAGATTGTCCAATTGAACTACTCTTTAGACGCACTTCAAAAGAGGTACAACAGAGCCAAGACTGACAACAACAAGTCTTTCAGATACTCGCTACGTCTACGCATAGCAGTTGTTGATGGAATGCGCAACATGTACTACGACTACGCTCACCAGAAAGCAGAATCCGTAGCCGAACTGAGACAAGAACTGTTTGGTGAAGTTGTCGACATTATTTCAGAAGATTCTTCAGCAGACATTGAGATGTATGACTAGAGGAAAAGCACCAGACTTCTTCAAAAAACGGTTCTTTTCAGAGCCACACACATTTTTCAAAAAGAATCTGAATTTGTTGTCATTAGTTTAGTTTATCTATAGTTCTGTTTCCATATATTATAACTGCAGCCCTTTTCCTTCCCGACTGAAAAAAAAAAAAAACAACAAAAATACCAAAAAAAAAAGAGGCTTAAATCCATAACTTTTCTATAAAAAAATGAATGCGTACACCTTATCTTGAAGTGCAACAGGCTATTTTATAAGAAATTGCGTACACCTTATTTTTGTAGCAGGCTTCAAATTTCGAACGTGTTTTTTGGGGGTTAATTTTCAAGTTTGAAAAATAAATAAATCAATGAACTTGGCATAAAATAATGATGAAAGTAATGTTTCGAACAAAATCCCCTCTCTCATAAAAGACTTAACTATTTTCGATATCTAACAAATTAACGCAATAAAATCCTTCATAAATTTACAATGAAGGAAAGAAGGGGGAAAAAAACAAAGTAGAGACGGCAGAAAAGAAGAGTGAAAAAAACGTGTTTCTTTGTGTATCGTTTTTCTTGCAATAATTCATTCCGTTTATTTTTCATTAATTTTTCAAATGAAATAATTTTTTAGTTGAAATAAAAATAATTGCAATACACGAACTATATTTATTAAATTATAAGATGATTTAATCAACTTCATGATTGGATTACAATAAATCATGATTAATAGACAAAGATGTTTGACAATACACACAAGCCCACGACACGAGACTGTTTTGACAATGGACTCGTGCCTAAACTAGAAACTCAAATTAATTACTCTATGATGTCATTACCCTGACGTTTCTCAATTTCAGGTGTCACTAGAAGAGCTATATAACCAATCCTTTCCAAAGAATCATCAGAACTTGTTTCAACTCTTATAGTGCTAACAACTACTACATATTCTTTATTAATCATGAAAGCTAAAGTACAAATGAGAAACCTCAACAAGAGGACCAAATTGGTTGAGAGCGAACGTCGATTCAAGAGAGCCTGTGAACAGATTGTCCAATTGAACTACTCTTTAGACGCACTTCAAAAGAGGTACAACAGAGCCAAGACTGACAACAACAAGTCTTTCAGATACTCGCTACGTCTACGCATAGCAGTTGTTGATGGAATGCGCAACATGTACTACGACTACGCTCACCAGAAAGCAGAATCCGTAGCCGAACTGAGACAAGAACTGTTTGGTGAAGTTGTCGACATTATTTCAGAAGATTCTTCAGCAGACATTGAGATGTATGACTAGAGGAAAAGCACCAGACTTCTTCAAAAAACGGTTCTTTTCAGAGCCACACACATTTTTCAAAAAGAATCTGAATTTGTTGTCATTAGTTTAGTTTATCTATAGTTCTGTTTCCATATATTAAAACTGCAGCCCTTTTCCTTCCCGACTGAAAAAAAAAAAAACACAACAAAAATACCAAAAAAAAAGAGGCTTAAATCCATAACTTTTCTATAAAAAAATGAATGCGTACACCTTATCTTGAAGTGCAACAGGCTATTTTATAAGAAATTGCGTACACCTTATTTTTGTAGCAGGCTTCAAATTTCGAACGTGTTTTTTGGGGGTTAATTTTCAAGTTTGAAAAATAAATAAATCAATGAACTTGGCATAAAATAATGATGAAAGTAATGTTTCGAACAAAATCCCCTCTCTCATAAAAGACTTAACTATTTTCGATATCTAACAAATTAACGCAATAAAATCCTTCATAAATTTACAATGAAGGAAAGAAGGGGGAAAAAACAAAGTAGAGACGGCAGAAAAGAAGAGAGAAAAAAACGTGTTTCTTTGTGTATCGTTTTTCTTGCAATAATTCATTCCGTTTATTTTTCATTAATTTTTCAAATGAAATAATTTTTTAGTTGAAATAAAAATAATTGCAATACACGAACTATATTTATTAAATTATAAGATGATTTAATCAACTTCATGATTGGATTACAATAAATCATGATTAATAGACAAAGATGTTTGACAATACACACAAGCCCACGACACGAGACTGTTTTGACAATGGACTCGTGCCTAAACTAGAAACTCAAATTAATTACTCTATGATGTCATTACCCTGACGTTTCTCAATTTCAGGTGTCACTAGAAGAGCTATATAACCAATCCTTTCCAAAGAATCATCAGAACTTGTTTCAACTCTTATAGTGCTAACAACTACTACATATTCTTTATTAATCATGAAAGCTAAAGTACAAATGAGAAACCTCAACAAGAGGACCAAATTGGTTGAGAGCGAACGTCGATTCAAGAGAGCCTGTGAACAGATTGTCCAATTGAACTACTCTTTAGACGCACTTCAAAAGAGGTACAACAGAGCCAAGACTGACAACAACAAGTCTTTCAGATACTCGCTACGTCTACGCATAGCAGTTGTTGATGGAATGCGCAACATGTACTACGACTACGCTTACCAGAAAGCAGAATCCGTAGCCGAACTGAGACAAGAACTGTTTGGTGAAGTTGTCGACATTATTTCAGAAGATTCTTCAGCAGACATTGAGATGTATGACTAGAGGAAAAGCACCAGACTTCTTCAAAAAACGGTTCTTTTCAGAGCCACACACATTTTTCAAAAAGAATCTGAATTTGTTGTCATTAGTTTAGTTTATCTATAGTTCTGTTTCCATATATTATAACTGCAGCCCTTTTCCTTCCCGACTGAAAAAAACAACAACAAAAATACCAAAAAAAAAAGAGGCTTAAATCCATAACTTTTCTATAAAAAAATGAATGCGTACACCTTATCTTGAAGTGCAACAGGCTATTTTATAAGAAATTGCGTACACCTTATTTTTGTAGCAGGCTTCAAATTTCGAACGTGTTTTTTGGGGGTTAATTTTCAAGTTTGAAAAATAAATAAATCAATGAACTTGGCATAAAATAATGATGAAAGTAATGTTTCGAACAAAATCCCCTCTCTCATAAAAGACTTAACTATTTTCGATATCTAACAAATTAACGCAATAAAATCCTTCATAAATTTACAATGAAGGAAAGAAGGGGGGAAAAAACAAATAAAGACGGCAGAAAAGAAGAGAGAAAAAAACGTGTTTCTTTGTGTATCGTTTTTCTTGCAATAATTCATTCCGTTTATTTTTCATTAATTTTTCAAATGAAATAATTTTTTAGTTGAAATAAAAATAATTGCAATACACGAACTATATTTATTAAATTATAAGATGATTTAATCAACTTCATGATTGGATTACAATAAATCATGATTAATAGACAAAGATGTTTGACAATACACACAAGCCCACGACACGAGACTGTTTTGACAATGGACTCGTGCCTAAACTAGAAACTCAAATTAATTACTCTATGATGTCATTACCCTGACGTTTCTCAATTTCAGGTGTCACTAGAAGAGCTATATAACCAATCCTTTCCAAAGAATCATCAGAACTTGTTTCAACTCTTATAGTGCTAACAACTACTACATATTCTTTATTAATCATGAAAGCTAAAGTACAAATGAGAAACCTCAACAAGAGGACCAAATTGGTTGAGAGCGAACGTCGATTCAAGAGAGCCTGTGAACAGATTGTCCAATTGAACTACTCTTTAGACGCACTTCAAAAGAGGTACAACAGAGCCAAGACTGACAACAACAAGTCTTTCAGATACTCGCTACGTCTACGCATAGCAGTTGTTGATGGAATGCGCAACATGTACTACGACTACGCTCACCAGAAAGCAGAATCCGTAGCCGAACTGAGACAAGAACTGTTTGGTGAAGTTGTCGACATTATTTCAGAAGATTCTTCAGCAGACATTGAGATGTATGACTAGAGGAAAAGCACCAGACTTCTTCAAAAAACGGTTCTTTTCAGAGCCACACACATTTTTCAAAAAGAATCTGAATTTGTTGTCATTAGTTTAGTTTATCTATAGTTCTGTTTCCATATATTATAACTGCAGCCCTTTTCCTTCCCGACTGAAAAAAAAAACCAACAAAAATACCAAAAAAAAAAAGAGGCTTAAATCCATAACTTTTCTATAAAAAAATGAATGCGTACACCTTATCTTGAAGTGCAACAGGCTATTTTATAAGAAATTGCGTACACCTTATTTTTGTAGCAGGCTTCAAATTTCGAACGTGTTTTTTGGGGGTTAATTTTCAAGTTTGAAAAATAAATAAATCAATGAACTTGGCATAAAATAATGATGAAAGTAATGTTTCGAACAAAATCCCCTCTCTCATAAAAGACTTAACTATTTTCGATATCTAACAAATTAACGCAATAAAATCCTTCATAAATTTACAATGAAGGAAAGAAGGGGAAAAAAAAACAAAGTAGAGACGGCAGAAAAGAAGAGAGAAAAAAACGTGTTTCTTTGTGTATCGTTTTTCTTGCAATAATTCATTCCGTTTATTTTTCATTAATTTTTCAAATGAAATAATTTTTTAGTTGAAATAAAAATAATTGCAATACACGAACTATATTTATTAAATTATAAGATGATTTAATCAACTTCATGATTGGATTACAATAAATCATGATTAATAGACAAAGATGTTTGACAATACACACAAGCCCACGACACGAGACTGTTTTGACAATGGACTCGTGCCTAAACTAGAAACTCAAATTAATTACTCTATGATGTCATTACCCTGACGTTTCTCAATTTCAGGTGTCACTAGAAGAGCTATATAACCAATCCTTTCCAAAGAATCATCAGAACTTGTTTCAACTCTTATAGTGCTAACAACTACTACATATTCTTTATTAATCATGAAAGCTAAAGTACAAATGAGAAACCTCAACAAGAGGACCAAATTGGTTGAGAGCGAACGTCGATTCAAGAGAGCCTGTGAACAGATTGTCCAATTGAACTACTCTTTAGACGCACTTCAAAAGAGGTACAACAGAGCCAAGACTGACAACAACAAGTCTTTCAGATACTCGCTACGTCTACGCATAGCAGTTGTTGATGGAATGCGCAACATGTACTACGACTACGCTCACCAGAAAGCAGAATCCGTAGCCGAACTGAGACAAGAACTGTTTGGTGAAGTTGTCGACATTATTTCAGAAGATTCTTCAGCAGACATTGAGATGTATGACTAGAGGAAAAGCACCAGACTTCTTCAAAAAACGGTTCTTTTCAGAGCCACACACATTTTTCAAAAAGAATCTGAATTTGTTGTCATTAGTTTAGTTTATCTATAGTTCTGTTTCCATATATTATAACTGCAGCCCTTTTCCTTCCCGACTGAAAAAAAAAAAAAAACAACAAAAATACCAAAAAAAAAAGAGGCTTAAATCCATAACTTTTCTATAAAAAAATGAATGCGTACACCTTATCTTGAAGTGCAACAGGCTATTTTATAAGAAATTGCGTACACCTTATTTTTGTAGCAGGCTTCAAATTTCGAACGTGTTTTTTGGGGGTTAATTTTCAAGTTTGAAAAATAAATAAATCAATGAACTTGGCATAAAATAATGATGAAAGTAATGTTTCGAACAAAATCCCCTCTCTCATAAAAGACTTAACTATTTTCGATATCTAACAAATTAACGCAATAAAATCCTTCATAAATTTACAATGAAGGAAAGAAGGGGGAAAAAAACAAAGTAGAGACGGCAGAAAAGAAGAGAGAAAAAAACGTGTTTCTTTGTGTATCGTTTTTCTTGCAATAATTCATTCCGTTTATTTTTCATTAATTTTTCAAATGAAATAATTTTTTAGTTGAAATAAAAATAATTGCAATACACGAACTATATTTATTAAATTATAAGATGATTTAATCAACTTCATGATTGGATTACAATAAATCATGATTAATAGACAAAGATGTTTGACAATACACACAAGCCCACGACACGAGACTGTTTTGACAATGGACTCGTGCCTAAACTAGAAACTCAAATTAATTACTCTATGATGTCATTACGCTGACGTTTCTCAATTTCAGGTGTCACTAGAAGAGCTATATAACCAATCCTTTCCAAAGAATCATCAGAACTTGTTTCAACTCTTATAGTGCTAACAACTACTACATATTCTTTATTAATCATGAAAGCTAAAGTACAAATGAGAAACCTCAACAAGAGGACCAAATTGGTTGAGAGCGAACGTCGATTCAAGAGAGCCTGTGAACAGATTGTCCAATTGAACTACTCTTTAGACGCACTTCAAAAGAGGTACAACAGAGCCAAGACTGACAACAACAAGTCTTTCAGATACTCGCTACGTCTACGCATAGCAGTTGTTGATGGAATGCGCAACATGTACTACGACTACGCTCACCAGAAAGCAGAATCCGTAGCCGAACTGAGACAAGAACTGTTTGGTGAAGTTGTCGACATTATTTCAGAAGATTCTTCAGCAGACATTGAGATGTATGACTAGAGGAAAAGCACCAGACTTCTTCAAAAAACGGTTCTTTTCAGAGCCACACACATTTTTCAAAAAGAATCTGAATTTGTTGTCATTAGTTTAGTTTATCTATAGTTCTGTTTCCATATATTATAACTGCAGCCCTTTTCCTTCCCGACTGAAAAAAAAAAAAACAACAAAAATACCAAAAAAAAAAGAGGCTTAAATCCATAACTTTTCTATAAAAAAATGAATGCGTACACCTTATCTTGAAGTGCAACAGGCTATTTTATAAGAAATTGCGTACACCTTATTTTTGTAGCAGGCTTCAAATTTCGAACGTGTTTTTTGGGGGTTAATTTTCAAGTTTGAAAAATAAATAAATCAATGAACTTGGCATAAAATAATGATGAAAGTAATGTTTCGAACAAAATCCCCTCTCTCATAAAAGACTTAACTATTTTCGATATCTAACAAATTAACGCAATAAAATCCTTCATAAATTTACAATGAAGGAAAGAAGGGAAAAAAAAACAAAGTAGAGACGGCAGAAAAGAAGAGAGAAAAAAACGTGTTTCTTTGTGTATCGTTTTTCTTGCAATAATTCATTCCGTTTATTTTTCATTAATTTTTCAAATGAAATAATTTTTTAGTTGAAATAAAAATAATTGCAATACACGAACTATATTTATTAAATTATAAGATGATTTAATCAACTTCATGATTGGATTACAATAAATCATGATTAATAGACAAAGATGTTTGACAATACACACAAGCCCACGACACGAGACTGTTTTGACAATGGACTCGTGCCTAAACTAGAAACTCAAATTAATTACTCTATGATGTCATTACCCTGACGTTTCTCAATTTCAGGTGTCACTAGAAGAGCTATATAACCAATCCTTTCCAAAGAATCATCAGAACTTGTTTCAACTCTTATAGTGCTAACAACTACTACATATTCTTTATTAATCATGAAAGCTAAAGTACAAATGAGAAACCTCAACAAGAGGACCAAATTGGTTGAGAGCGAACGTCGATTCAAGAGAGCCTGTGAACAGATTGTCCAATTGAACTACTCTTTAGACGCACTTCAAAAGAGGTACAACAGAGCCAAGACTGACAACAACAAGTCTTTCAGATACTCGCTACGTCTACGCATAGCAGTTGTTGATGGAATGCGCAACATGTACTACGACTACGCTCACCAGAAAGCAGAATCCGTAGCCGAACTGAGACAAGAACTGTTTGGTGAAGTTGTCGACATTATTTCAGAAGATTCTTCAGCAGACATTGAGATGTATGACTAGAGGAAAAGCACCAGACTTCTTCAAAAAACGGTTCTTTTCAGAGCCACACACATTTTTCAAAAAGAATCTGAATTTGTTGTCATTAGTTTAGTTTATCTATAGTTCTGTTTCCATATATTATAACTGCAGCCCTTTTCCTTCCCGACTGAAAAAAAAAAAAAACAACAAAAATACCAAAAAAAAAAGAGGCTTAAATCCATAACTTTTCTATAAAAAAATGAATGCGTACACCTTATCTTGAAGTGCAACAGGCTATTTTATAAGAAATTGCGTACACCTTATTTTTGTAGCAGGCTTCAAATTTCGAACGTGTTTTTTGGGGGTTAATTTTCAAGTTTGAAAAATAAATAAATCAATGAACTTGGCATAAAATAATGATGAAAGTAATGTTTCGAACAAAATCCCCTCTCTCATAAAAGACTTAATTATTTTCGATATCTAACAAATTAACGCAATAAAATCCTTCATAAATTTACAATGAAGGAAAGAAGGGGGAAAAAACAAAGTAGAGACGGCAGAAAAGAAGAGTGAAAAAAACGTGTTTCTTTGTGTATCGTTTTTCTTGCAATAATTCATTCCGTTTATTTTTCATTAATTTTTCAAATGAAATAATTTTTTAGTTGAAATAAAAATAATTGCAATACACGAACTATATTTATTAAATTATAAGATGATTTAATCAACTTCATGATTGGATTACAATAAATCATGATTAATAGACAAAGATGTTTGACAATACACACAAGCCCACGACACGAGACTGTTTTGACAATGGACTCGTGCCTAAACTAGAAACTCAAATTAATTACTCTATGATGTCATTACCCTGACGTTTCTCAATTTCAGGTGTCACTAGAAGAGCTATATAACCAATCCTTTCCAAAGAATCATCAGAACTTGTTTCAACTCTTATAGTGCTAACAACTACTACATATTCTTTATTAATCATGAAAGCTAAAGTACAAATGAGAAACCTCAACAAGAGGACCAAATTGGTTGAGAGCGAACGTCGATTCAAGAGAGCCTGTGAACAGATTGTCCAATTGAACTACTCTTTAGACGCACTTCAAAAGAGGTACAACAGAGCCAAGACTGACAACAACAAGTCTTTCAGATACTCGCTACGTCTACGCATAGCAGTTGTTGATGGAATGCGCAACATGTACTACGACTACGCTCACCAGAAAGCAGAATCCGTAGCCGAACTGAGACAAGAACTGTTTGGTGAAGTTGTCGACATTATTTCAGAAGATTCTTCAGCAGACATTGAGATGTATGACTAGAGGAAAAGCACCAGACTTCTTAAAAAAACGGTTCTTTTCAGAGCCACACACATTTTTCAAAAAGAATCTGAATTTGTTGTCATTAGTTTAGTTTATCTATAGTTCTGTTTCCATATATTAAAACTGCAGCCCTTTTCCTTCCCGACTGAAAAAAAAAAAAAACAACAAAAATACCAAAAAAAAAGAGGCTTAAATCCATAACTTTTCTATAAAAAAATGAATGCGTACACCTTATCTTGAAGTGCAACAGGCTATTTTATAAGAAATTGCGTACACCTTATTTTTGTAGCAGGCTTCAAATTTCGAACGTGTTTTTTGGGGGTTAATTTTCAAGTTTGAAAAATAAATAAATCAATGAACTTGGCATAAAATAATGATGAAAGTAATGTTTCGAACAAAATCCCCTCTCTCATAAAAGACTTAACTATTTTCGATATCTAACAAATTAACGCAATAAAATCCTTCATAAATTTACAACGAAGGAAAGAAGGGGGAAAAAACAAAGTAGAGACGGCAGAAAAGAAGAGAGAAAAAAACGTGTTTCTTTGTGTATCGTTTTTCTTGCAATAATTCATTTCGTTTATTTTTCATTAATTTTTCAAATGAAATAATTTTTTAGTTGAAATAAAAATAATTGCAATACACGAACTATATTTATTAAATTATAAGATGATTTAATCAACTTCATGATTGGATTACAATAAATCATGATTAATAGACAAAGATGTTTGACAATACACACAAGCCCACGACACGAGACTGTTTTGACAATGGACTCGTGCCTAAACTAGAAACTCAAATTAATTACTCTATGATGTCATTACCCTGACGTTTCTCAATTTCAGGTGTCACTAGAAGAGCTATATAACCAATCCTTTCCAAAGAATCATCAGAACTTGTTTCAACTCTTATAGTGCTAACAACTACTACATATTCTTTATTAATCATGAAAGCTAAAGTACAAATGAGAAACCTCAACAAGAGGACCAAATTGGTTGAGAGCGAACGTCGATTCAAGAGAGCCTGTGAACAGATTGTCCAATTGAACTACTCTTTAGACGCACTTCAAAAGAGGTACAACAGAGCCAAGACTGACAACAACAAGTCTTTCAGATACTCGCTACGTCTACGCATAGCAGTTGTTGATGGAATGCGCAACATGTACTACGACTACGCTCACCAGAAAGCAGAATCCGTAGCCGAACTGAGACAAGAACTGTTTGGTGAAGTTGTCGACATTATTTCAGAAGATTCTTCAGCAGACATTGAGATGTATGACTAGAGGAAAAGCACCAGACTTCTTCAAAAAACGGTTCTTTTCAGAGCCACACACATTTTTCAAAAAGAATCTGAATTTGTTGTCATTAGTTTAGTTTATCTATAGTTCTGTTTCCATATATTATAACTGCAGCCCTTTTCCTTCCCGACTGAAAAAAAAAAAAAAACAACAAAAATACCAAAAAAAAAAGAGGCTTAAATCCATAACTTTTCTATAAAAAAATGAATGCGTACACCTTATCTTGAAGTGCAACAGGCTATTTTATAAGAAATTGCGTACACCTTATTTTTGTAGCAGGCTTCAAATTTCGAACGTGTTTTTTGGGGGTTAATTTTCAAGTTTGAAAAATAAATAAATCAATGAACTTGGCATAAAATAATGATGAAAGTAATGTTTCGAACAAAATCCCCTCTCTCATAAAAGACTTAACTATTTTCGATATCTAACAAATTAACGCAATAAAATCCTTCATAAATTTACAATGAAGGAAAGAAGGGGAAAAAAAACAAAGTAGAGACGGCAGAAAAGAAGAGAGAAAAAAACGTGTTTCTTTGTGTATCGTTTTTCTTGCAATAATTCATTCCGTTTATTTTTCATTAATTTTTCAAATGAAATAATTTTTTAGTTGAAATAAAAATAATTGCAATACACGAACTATATTTATTAAATTATAAGATGATTTAATCAACTTCATGATTGGATTACAATAAATCATGATTAATAGACAAAGATGTTTGACAATACACACAAGCCCACGACACGAGACTGTTTTGACAATGGACTCGTGCCTAAACTAGAAACTCAAATTAATTACTCTATGATGTCATTACCCTGACGTTTCTCAATTTCAGGTGTCACTAGAAGAGCTATATAACCAATCCTTTCCAAAGAATCATCAGAACTTGTTTCAACTCTTATAGTGCTAACAACTACTACATATTCTTTATTAATCATGAAAGCTAAAGTACAAATGAGAAACCTCAACAAGAGGACCAAATTGGTTGAGAGCGAACGTCGATTCAAGAGAGCCTGTGAACAGATTGTCCAATTGAACTACTCTTTAGACGCACTTCAAAAGAGGTACAACAGAGCCAAGACTGACAACAACAAGTCTTTCAGATACTCGCTACGTCTACGCATAGCAGTTGTTGATGGAATGCGCAACATGTACTACGACTACGCTCACCAGAAAGCAGAATCCGTAGCCGAACTGAGACAAGAACTGTTTGGTGAAGTTGTCGACATTATTTCAGAAGATTCTTCAGCAGACATTGAGATGTATGACTAGAGGAAAAGCACCAGACTTCTTCAAAAAACGGTTCTTTTCAGAGCCACACACATTTTTCAAAAAGAATCTGAATTTGTTGTCATTAGTTTAGTTTATCTATAGTTCTGTTTCCATATATTAAAACTGCAGCCCTTTTCCTTCCCGACTGAAAAAAAAAAAAAACAACAAAAATACCAAAAAAAAAGAGGCTTAAATCCATAACTTTTCTATAAAAAAATGAATGCGTACACCTTATCTTGAAGTGCAACAGGCTATTTTATAAGAAATTGCGTACACCTTATTTTTGTAGCAGGCTTCATTTTCGAACGTGTTTTTTGGGGGTTAATTTTCAAGTTTGAAAAATAAATAAATCAATGAACTTGGCATAAAATAATGATGAAAGTAATGTTTCGAACAAAATCCCCTCTCTCATAAAAGAATTAACTATTTTCGATATCTAACAAATTAACGCAATAAAATCCTTCATAAATTTACAATGAAGGAAAGAAGGGGGAAAAAACAAAGTAGAGACGGCAGAAAAGAAGAGAGAAAAAAACGTGTTTCTTTGTGTATCGTTTTTCTTGCAATAATTCATTCCGTTTATTTTTCATTAATTTTTCAAATGAAATAATTTTTTAGTTGAAATAAAAATAATTGCAATACACGAACTATATTTATTAAATTATAAGATGATTTAATCAACTTCATGATTGGATTACAATAAATCATGATTAATAGACAAAGATGTTTGACAATACACACAAGCCCACGACACGAGACTGTTATGACAATGGACTCGTGCCTAAACTAGAAACTCAAATTAATTACTCTATGATGTCATTACCCTGACGTTTCTCAATTTCAGGTGTCACTAGAAGAGCTATATAACCAATCCTTTCCAAAGAATCATCAGAACTTGTTTCAACTCTTATAGTGCTAACAACTACTACATATTCTTTATTAATCATGAAAGCTAAAGTACAAATGAGAAACCTCAACAAGAGGACCAAATTGGTTGAGAGCGAACGTCGATTCAAGAGAGCCTGTGAACAGATTGTCCAATTGAACTACTCTTTAGACGCACTTCAAAAGAGGTACAACAGAGCCAAGACTGACAACAACAAGTCTTTCAGATACTCGCTACGTCTACGCATAGCAGTTGTTGATGGAATGCGCAACATGTACTACGACTACGCTCACCAGAAAGCAGAATCCGTAGCCGAACTGAGACAAGAACTGTTTGGTGAAGTTGTCGACATTATTTCAGAAGATTCTTCAGCAGACATTGAGATGTATGACTAGAGGAAAAGCACCAGACTTCTTAAAAAAACGGTTCTTTTCAGAGCCACACACATTTTTCAAAAAGAATCTGAATTTGTTGTCATTAGTTTAGTTTATCTATAGTTCTGTTTCCATATATTAAAACTGCAGCCCTTTTCCTTCCCGACTGAAAAAAAAAAAAAACAACAAAAATACCAAAAAAAAAGAGGCTTAAATCCATAACTTTTCTATAAAAAAATGAATGCGTACACCTTATCTTGAAGTGCAACAGGCTATTTTATAAGAAATTGCGTACACCTTATTTTTGTAGCAGGCTTCAAATTTCGAACGTGTTTTTTGGGGGTTAATTTTCAAGTTTGAAAAATAAATAAATCAATGAACTTGGCATAAAATAATGATGAAAGTAATGTTTCGAACAAAATCCCCTCTCTCATAAAAGAATTAACTATTTTCGATATCTAACAAATTAACGCAATAAAATCCTTCATAAATTTACAATGAAGGAAAGAAGGGGGAAAAAACAAAGTAGAGACGGCAGAAAAGAAGAGAGAAAAAAACGTGTTTCTTTGTGTATCGTTTTTCTTGCAATAATTCATTCCGTTTATTTTTCATTAATTTTTCAAATGAAATAATTTTTTAGTTGAAATAAAAATAATTGCAATACACGAACTATATTTATTAAATTATAAGATGATTTAATCAACTTCATGATTGGATTACAATAAATCATGATTAATAGACAAAGATGTTTGACAATACACACAAGCCCACGACACGAGACTGTTATGACAATGGACTCGTGCCTAAACTAGAAACTCAAATTAATTACTCTATGATGTCATTACCCTGACGTTTCTCAATTTCAGGTGTCACTAGAAGAGCTATATAACCAATCCTTTCCAAAGAATCATCAGAACTTGTTTCAACTCTTATAGTGCTAACAACTACTACATATTCTTTATTAATCATGAAAGCTAAAGTACAAATGAGAAACCTCAACAAGAGGACCAAATTGGTTGAGAGCGAACGTCGATTCAAGAGAGCCTGTGAACAGATTGTCCAATTGAACTACTCTTTAGACGCACTTCAAAAGAGGTACAACAGAGCCAAGACTGACAACAACAAGTCTTTCAGATACTCGCTACGTCTACGCATAGCAGTTGTTGATGGAATGCGCAACATGTACTACGACTACGCTCACCAGAAAGCAGAATCCGTAGCCGAACTGAGACAAGAACTGTTTGGTGAAGTTGTCGACATTATTTCAGAAGATTCTTCAGCAGACATTGAGATGTATGACTAGAGGAAAAGCACCAGACTTCTTCAAAAAACGGTTCTTTTCAGAGCCACACACATTTTTCAAAAAGAATCTGAATTTGTTGTCATTAGTTTAGTTTATCTATAGTTCTGTTTCCATATATTATAACTGCAGCCCTTTTCCTTCCCGACTGAAAAAAAAAACAACAAAAATACCAAAAAAAAAAAAGGCTTAAATCCATAACTTTTCTATAAAAAAATGAATGCGTACACCTTATCTTGAAGTGCAACAGGCTATTTTATAAGAAATTGCGTACACCTTATTTTTGTAGCAGGCTTCAAATTTCGAACGTGTTTTTTGGGGGTTAATTTTCAAGTTTGAAAAATAAATAAATCAATGAACTTGGCATAAAATAATGATGAAAGTAATGTTTCGAACAAAATCCCCTCTCTCATAAAAGACTTAACTATTTTCGATATCTAACAAATTAACGCAATAAAATCCTTCATAAATTTACAATGAAGGAAAGAAGGGGGGAAAAAACAAAGTAGAGACGGCAGAAAAGAAGAGAGAAAAAAACGTGTTTCTTTGTGTATCGTTTTTCTTGCAATAATTCATTCCGTTTATTTTTCATTAATTTTTCAAATGAAATAATTTTTTAGTTGAAATAAAAATAATTGCAATACACGAACTATATTTATTAAATTATAAGATGATTTAATCAACTTCATGATTGGATTACAATAAATCATGATTAATAGACAAAGATGTTTGACAATACACACAAGCCCACGACACGAGACTGTTTTGACAATGGACTCGTGCCTAAACTAGAAACTCAAATTAATTACTCTATGATGTCATTACCCTGACGTTTCTCAATTTCAGGTGTCACTAGAAGAGCTATATAACCAATCCTTTCCAAAGAATCATCAGAACTTGTTTCAACTCTTATAGTGCTAACAACTACTACATATTCTTTATTAATCATGAAAGCTAAAGTACAAATGAGAAACCTCAACAAGAGGACCAAATTGGTTGAGAGCGAACGTCGATTCAAGAGAGCCTGTGAACAGATTGTCCAATTGAACTACTCTTTAGACGCACTTCAAAAGAGGTACAACAGAGCCAAGACTGACAACAACAAGTCTTTCAGATACTCGCTACGTCTACGCATAGCAGTTGTTGATGGAATGCGCAACATGTACTACGACTACGCTCACCAGAAAGCAGAATCCGTAGCCGAACTGAGACAAGAACTGTTTGGTGAAGTTGTCGACATTATTTCAGAAGATTCTTCAGCAGACATTGAGATGTATGACTAGAGGAAAAGCACCAGACTTCTTCAAAAAACGGTTCTTTTCAGAGCCACACACATTTTTCAAAAAGAATCTGAATTTGTTGTCATTAGTTTAGTTTATCTATAGTTCTGTTTCCATATATTATAACTGCAGCCCTTTTCCTTCCCGACTGAAAAAAAAAACAACAAAAATACCAAAAAAAAAAAGAGGCTTAAATCCATAACTTTTCTATAAAAAAATGAATGCGTACACCTTATCTTGAAGTGCAACAGGCTATTTTATAAGAAATTGCGTACACCTTATTTTTGTAGCAGGCTTCAAATTTCGAACGTGTTTTTTGGGGGTTAATTTTCAAGTTTGAAAAATAAATAAATCAATGAACTTGGCATAAAATAATGATGAAAGTAATGTTTCGAACAAAATCCCCTCTCTCATAAAAGACTTAACTTTTTTCGATATCTAACAAATTAACGCAATAAAATCCTTCATAAATTTACAATGAAGGAAAGAAGGGGGGAAAAAACAAAGTAGAGACGGCAGAAAAGAAGAGAGAAAAAAACGTGTTTCTTTGTGTATCGTTTTTCTTGCAATAATTCATTCCGTTTATTTTTCATTAATTTTTCAAATGAAATAATTTTTTAGTTGAAATAAAAATAATTGCAATACACGAACTATATTTATTAAATTATAAGATGATTTAATCAACTTCATGATTGGATTACAATAAATCATGATTAATAGACAAAGATGTTTGACAATACACACAAGCCCACGACACGAGACTGTTTTGACAATGGACTCGTGCCTAAACTAGAAACTCAAATTAATTACTCTATGATGTCATTACCCTGACGTTTCTCAATTTCAGGTGTCACTAGAAGAGCTATATAACCAATCCTTTCCAAAGAATCATCAGAACTTGTTTCAACTCTTATAGTGCTAACAACTACTACATATTCTTTATTAATCATGAAAGCTAAAGTACAAATGAGAAACCTCAACAAGAGGACCAAATTGGTTGAGAGCGAACGTCGATTCAAGAGAGCCTGTGAACAGATTGTCCAATTGAACTACTCTTTAGACGCACTTCAAAAGAGGTACAACAGAGCCAAGACTGACAACAACAAGTCTTTCAGATACTCGCTACGTCTACGCATAGCAGTTGTTGATGGAATGCGCAACATGTACTACGACTACGCTCACCAGAAAGCAGAATCCGTAGCCGAACTGAGACAAGAACTGTTTGGTGAAGTTGTCGACATTATTTCAGAAGATTCTTCAGCAGACATTGAGATGTATGACTAGAGGAAAAGCACCAGACTTCTTCAAAAAAACGGTTCTTTTCAGAGCCACACACATTTTTCAAAAAGAATCTGAATTTGTTGTCATTAGTTTAGTTTATCTATAGTTCTGTTTCCATATATTATAACTGCAGCCCTTTTCCTTCCCGACTGAAAAAAAAAAAAACAACAAAAATACAAAAAAAAAAGAGGCTTAAATCCATAACTTTTCTATAAAAAAATGAATGCGTACACCTTATCTTGAAGTGCAACAGGCTATTTTATAAGAAATTGCGTACACCTTATTTTTGTAGCAGGCTTCAAATTTCGAACGTGTTTTTTGGGGGTTAATTTTCAAGTTTGAAAAATAAATAAATCAATGAACTTGGCATAAAATAATGATGAAAGTAATGTTTCGAACAAAATCCCCTCTCTCATAAAAGACTTAACTATTTTCAATATCTAACAAATTAACGCAATAAAATCCTTCATAAATTTACAATGAAGGAAAGAAGGGGGAAAAAACAAAGTAGAGACGGCAGAAAAGAAGAGAGAAAAAAACGCGTTTCTTTGTGTATCGTTTTTCTTGCAATAATTCATTCCGTTTATTTTTCATTAATTTTTCAAATGAAATAATTTTTTAGTTGAAATAAAAATAATTGCAATACACGAACTATATTTATTAAATTATAAGATGATTTAATCAACTTCATGATTGGATTACAATAAATCATGATTAATAGACAAAGATGTTTGACAATACACACAAGCCCACGACACGAGACTGTTTTGACAATGGACTCGTGCCTAAACTAGAAACTCAAATTAATTACTCTATGATGTCATTACCCTGACGTTTCTCAATTTCAGGTGTCACTAGAAGAGCTATATAACCAATCCTTTCCAAAGAATCATCAGAACTTGTTTCAACTCTTATAGTGCTAACAACTACTACATATTCTTTATTAATCATGAAAGCTAAAGTACAAATGAGAAACCTCAACAAGAGGACCAAATTGGTTGAGAGCGAACGTCGATTCAAGAGAGCCTGTGAACAGATTGTCCAATTGAACTACTCTTTAGACGCACTTCAAAAGAGGTACAACAGAGCCAAGACTGACAACAACAAGTCTTTCAGATACTCGCTACGTCTACGCATAGCAGTTGTTGATGGAATGCGCAACATGTACTACGACTACGCTCACCAGAAAGCAGAATCCGTAGCCGAACTGAGACAAGAACTGTTTGGTGAAGTTGTCGACATTATTTCAGAAGATTCTTCAGCAGACATTGAGATGTATGACTAGAGGAAAAGCACCAGACTTCTTCAAAAAACGGTTCTTTTCAGAGCCACACACATTTTTCAAAAAGAATCTGAATTTGTTGTCATTAGTTTAGTTTATCTATAGTTCTGTTTCCATATATTATAACTGCAGCCCTTTTCCTTCCCGACTGAAAAAAAAAACAACAAAAATACCAAAAAAAAAAGAGGCTTAAATCCATAACTTTTCTATAAAAAAATGAATGCGTACACCTTATCTTGAAGTGCAACAGGCTATTTTATAAGAAATTGCGTACACCTTATTTTTGTAGCAGGCTTCAAATTTCGAACGTGTTTTTTGGGGGTTAATTTTCAAGTTTGAAAAATAAATAAATCAATGAACTTGGCATAAAATAATGATGAAAGTAATGTTTCGAACAAAATCTCCTCTCTCATAAAAGACTTAACTATTTTCGATATCTAACAAATTAACGCAATAAAATCCTTCATAAATTTACAATGAAGGAAAGAAGGGTGAAAAAAACAAAGTAGAGACGGCAGAAAAGAAGAGAGAAAAAAACGTGTTTCTTTGTGTATCGTTTTTCTTGCAATAATTCATTCCGTTTATTTTTCATTAATTTTTCAAATGAAATAATTTTTTAGTTGAAATAAAAATAATTGCAATACACGAACTATATTTATTAAATTATAAGATGATTTAATCAACTTCATGATTGGATTACAATAAATCATGATTAATAGACAAAGATGTTTGACAATACACACAAGCCCACGACACGAGACTGTTTTGACAATGGACTCGTGCCTAAACTAGAAACTCAAATTAATTACTCTATGATGTCATTACCCTGACGTTTCTCAATTTCAGGTGTCACTAGAAGAGCTATATAACCAATCCTTTCCAAAGAATCATCAGAACTTGTTTCAACTCTTATAGTGCTAACAACTACTACATATTCTTTATTAATCATGAAAGCTAAAGTACAAATGAGAAACCTCAACAAGAGGACCAAATTGGTTGAGAGCGAACGTCGATTCAAGAGAGCCTGTGAACAGATTGTCCAATTGAACTACTCTTTAGACGCACTTCAAAAGAGATACAACAGAGCCAAGACTGACAACAACAAGTCTTTCAGATACTCGCTACGTCTACGCATAGCAGTTGTTGATGGAATGCGCAACATGTACTACGACTACGCTCACCAGAAAGCAGAATCCGTAGCCGAACTGAGACAAGAACTGTTTGGTGAAGTTGTCGACATTATTTCAGAAGATTCTTCAGCAGACATTGAGATGTATGACTAGAGGAAAAGCACCAGACTTCTTCAAAAAACGGTTCTTTTCAGAGCCACACACATTTTTCAAAAAGAATCTGAATTTGTTGTCATTAGTTTAGTTTATCTATAGTTCTGTTTCCATATATTATAACTGCAGCCCTTTTCCTTCCCGACTGAAAAAAAAAACAACAAAAATACCAAAAAAAAAAAGAGGCTTAAATCCATAACTTTTCTATAAAAAAATGAATGCGTACACCTTATCTTGAAGTGCAACAGGCTATTTTATAAGAAATTGCGTACACCTTATTTTTGTAGCAGGCTTCAAATTTCGAACGTGTTTTTTGGGGGTTAATTTTCAAGTTTGAAAAATAAATAAATCAACGAACTTGGCATAAAATAATGATGAAAGTAATGTTTCGAACAAAATCCCCTCTCTCATAAAAGACTTAACTATTTTCGATATCTAACAAATTAACGCAATAAAATCCTTCATAAATTTACAATGAAGGAAAGAAGGGGGGAAAAAACAAAGTAGAGACGGCAGAAAAGAAGAGAGAAAAAAACGTGTTTCTTTGTGTATCGTTTTTCTTGCAATAATTCATTCCGTTTATTTTTCATTAATTTTTCAAATGAAATAATTTTTTAGTTGAAATAAAAATAATTGCAATACACGAACTATATTTATTAAATTATAAGATGATTTAATCAACTTCATGATTGGATTACAATAAATCATGATTAATAGACAAAGATGTTTGACAATACACACAAGCCCACGACACGAGACTGTTTTGACAATGGACTCGTGCCTAAACTAGAAACTCAAATTAATTACTCTATGATGTCATTACCCTGACGTTTCTCAATTTCAGGTGTCACTAGAAGAGCTATATAACCAATCCTTTCCAAAGAATCATCAGAACTTGTTTCAACTCTTATAGTGCTAACAACTACTACATATTCTTTATTAATCATGAAAGCTAAAGTACAAATGAGAAACCTCAACAAGAGGACCAAATTGGTTGAGAGCGAACGTCGATTCAAGAGAGCCTGTGAACAGATTGTCCAATTGAACTACTCTTTAGACGCACTTCAAAAGAGATACAACAGAGCCAAGACTGACAACAACAAGTCTTTCAGATACTCGCTACGTCTACGCATAGCAGTTGTTGATGGAATGCGCAACATGTACTACGACTACGCTCACCAGAAAGCAGAATCCGTAGCCGAACTGAGACAAGAACTGTTTGGTGAAGTTGTCGACATTATTTCAGAAGATTCTTCAGCAGACATTGAGATGTATGACTAGAGGAAAAGCACCAGACTTCTTAAAAAAACGGTTCTTTTCAGAGCCACACACATTTTTCAAAAAGAATCTGAATTTGTTGTCATTAGTTTAGTTTATCTATAGTTCTGTTTCCATATATTAAAACTGCAGCCCTTTTCCTTCCCGACTGAAAAAAAAAAAAAACAACAAAAATACCAAAAAAAAAGAGGCTTAAATCCATAACTTTTCTATAAAAAAATGAATGCGTACACCTTATCTTGAAGTGCAACAGGCTATTTTATAAGAAATTGCGTACACCTTATTTTTGTAGCAGGCTTCAAATTTCGAACGTGTTTTTTGGGGGTTAATTTTCAAGTTTGAAAAATAAATAAATCAACGAACTTGGCATAAAATAATGATGAAAGTAATGTTTCGAACAAAATCCCCTCTCTCATAAAAGACTTAACTATTTTCGATATCTAACAAATTAACGCAATAAAATCCTTCATAAATTTACAATGAAGGAAAGAAGGGGGGAAAAAACAAAGTAGAGACGGCAGAAAAGAAGAGAGAAAAAAACGTGTTTCTTTGTGTATCGTTTTTCTTGCAATAATTCATTCCGTTTATTTTTCATTAATTTTTCAAATGAAATAATTTTTTAGTTGAAATAAAAATAATTGCAATACACGAACTATATTTATTAAATTATAAGATGATTTAATCAACTTCATGATTGGATTACAATAAATCATGATTAATAGACAAAGATGTTTGACAATACACACAAGCCCACGACACGAGACTGTTTTGACAATGGACTCGTGCCTAAACTAGAAACTCAAATTAATTACTCTATGATGTCATTACCCTGACGTTTCTCAATTTCAGGTGTCACTAGAAGAGCTATATAACCAATCCTTTCCAAAGAATCATCAGAACTTGTTTCAACTCTTATAGTGCTAACAACTACTACATATTCTTTATTAATCATGAAAGCTAAAGTACAAATGAGAAACCTCAACAAGAGGACCAAATTGGTTGAGAGCGAACGTCGATTCAAGAGAGCCTGTGAACAGATTGTCCAATTGAACTACTCTTTAGACGCACTTCAAAAGAGGTACAACAGAGCCAAGACTGACAACAACAAGTCTTTCAGATACTCGCTACGTCTACGCATAGCAGTTGTTGATGGAATGCGCAACATGTACTACGACTACGCTCACCAGAAAGCAGAATCCGTAGCCGAACTGAGACAAGAACTGTTTGGTGAAGTTGTCGACATTATTTCAGAAGATTCTTCAGCAGACATTGAGATGTATGACTAGAGGAAAAGCACCAGACTTCTTCAAAAAACGGTTCTTTTCAGAGCCACACACATTTTTCAAAAAGAATCTGAATTTGTTGTCATTAGTTTAGTTTATCTATAGTTCTGTTTCCATATATTATAACTGCAGCCCTTTTCCTTCCCGACTGAAAAAAAAACAAAACAACAAAAATACCAAAAAAAAAAGAGGCTTAAATCCATAACTTTTCTATAAAAAAATGAATGCGTACACCTTATCTTGAAGTGCAACAGGCTATTTTATAAGAAATTGCGTACACCTTATTTTTGTAGCAGGCTTCAAATTTCGAACGTGTTTTTTGGGGGTTAATTTTCAAGTTTGAAAAATAAATAAATCAATGAACTTGGCATAAAATAATGATGAAAGTAATGTTTCGAACAAAATCCCCTCTCTCATAAAAGACTTAACTATTTTCGATATCTAACAAATTAACGCAATAAAATCCTTCATAAATTTACAATGAAGGAAAGAAGGGAAAAAAAAACAAAGTAGAGACGGCAGAAAAGAAGAGAGAAAAAAACGTGTTTCTTTGTGTATCGTTTTTCTTGCAATAATTCATTCCGTTTATTTTTCATTAATTTTTCAAATGAAATAATTTTTTAGTTGAAATAAAAATAATTGCAATACACGAACTATATTTATTAAATTATAAGATGATTTAATCAACTTCATGATTGGATTACAATAAATCATGATTAATAGACAAAGATGTTTGACAATACACACAAGCCCACGACACGAGACTGTTTTGACAATGGACTCGTGCCTAAACTAGAAACTCAAATTAATTACTCTATGATGTCATTACCCTGACGTTTCTCAATTTCAGGTGTCACTAGAAGAGCTATATAACCAATCCTTTCCAAAGAATCATCAGAACTTGTTTCAACTCTTATAGTGCTAACAACTACTACATATTCTTTATTAATCATGAAAGCTAAAGTACAAATGAGAAACCTCAACAAGAGGACCAAATTGGTTGAGAGCGAACGTCGATTCAAGAGAGCCTGTGAACAGATTGTCCAATTGAACTACTCTTTAGACGCACTTCAAAAGAGGTACAACAGAGCCAAGACTGACAACAACAAGTCTTTCAGATACTCGCTACGTCTACGCATAGCAGTTGTTGATGGAATGCGCAACATGTACTACGACTACGCTCACCAGAAAGCAGAATCCGTAGCCGAACTGAGACAAGAACTGTTTGGTGAAGTTGTCGACATTATTTCAGAAGATTCTTCAGCAGACATTGAGATGTATGACTAGAGGAAAAGCACCAGACTTCTTCAAAAAACGGTTCTTTTCAGAGCCACACACATTTTTCAAAAAGAATCTGAATTTGTTGTCATTAGTTTAGTTTATCTATAGTTCTGTTTCCATATATTATAACTGCAGCCCTTTTCCTTCCCGACTGAAAAAAAACCAAAAAAACAACAAAAATACCAAAAAAAAAAAGAGGCTTAAATCCATAACTTTTCTATAAAAAATGAATGCGTACACCTTATCTTGAAGTGCAACAGGCTATTTTATAAGAAATTGCGTACACCTTATTTTTGTAGCAGGCTTCAAATTTCGAACGTGTTTTTTGGGGGTTAATTTTCAAGTTTGAAAAATAAATAAATCAATGAACTTGGCATAAAATAATGATGAAAGTAATGTTTCGAACAAAATCCCCTCTCTCATAAAAGACTTAACTATTTTCGATATCTAACAAATTAACGCAATAAAATCCTTCATAAATTTACAATGAAGGAAAGAAGGGGGAAAAAACAAAGTAGAGACGGCAGAAAAGAAGAGAGAAAAAAACGTGTTTCTTTGTGTATCGTTTTTCTAGCAATAATTCATTCCGTTTATTTTTCATTAATTTTTCAAATGAAATAATTTTTTAGTTGAAATAAAAATAATTGCAATACACGAACTATATTTATTAAATTATAAGATGATTTAATCAACTTCATGATTGGATTACAATAAATCATGATTAATAGACAAAGATGTTTGACAATACACACAAGCCCACGACACGAGACTGTTTTGACAATGGACTCGTGCCTAAACTAGAAACTCAAATTAATTACTCTATGATGTCATTACCCTGACGTTTCTCAATTTCAGGTGTCACTAGAAGAGCTATATAACCAATCCTTTCCAAAGAATCATCAGAACTTGTTTCAACTCTTATAGTGCTAACAACTACTACATATTCTTTATTAATCATGAAAGCTAAAGTACAAATGAGAAACCTCAACAAGAGGACCAAATTGGTTGAGAGCGAACGTCGATTCAAGAGAGCCTGTGAACAGATTGTCCAATTGAACTACTCTTTAGACGCACTTCAAAAGAGGTACAACAGAGCCAAGACTGACAACAACAAGTCTTTCAGATACTCGCTACGTCTACGCATAGCAGTTGTTGATGGAATGCGCAACATGTACTACGACTACGCTCACCAGAAAGCAGAATCCGTAGCCGAACTGAGACAAGAACTGTTTGGTGAAGTTGTCGACATTATTTCAGAAGATTCTTCAGCAGACATTGAGATGTATGACTAGAGGAAAAGCACCAGACTTCTTCAAAAAACGGTTCTTTTCAGAGCCACACACATTTTTCAAAAAGAATCTGAATTTGTTGTCATTAGTTTAGTTTATCTATAGTTCTGTTTCCATATATTATAACTGCAGCCCTTTTCCTTCCCGACTGAAAAAAAAAAAAAAAACAACAAAAATACCAAAAAAAAAAAGAGGCTTAAATCCATAACTTTTCTATAAAAAAATGAATGCGTACACCTTATCTTGAAGTGCAACAGGCTATTTTATAAGAAATTGCGTACACCTTATTTTTGTAGCAGGCTTCAAATTTCGAACGCGTTTTTTGGGGGTTAATTTTCAAGTTTGAAAAATAAATAAATCAATGAACTTGGCATAAAATAATGATGAAAGTAATGTTTCGAACAAAATCCCCTCTCTCATAAAAGACTTAACTATTTTCGATATCTAACAAATTAACGCAATAAAATCCTTCATAAATTTACAATGAAGGAAAGAAGGGGGGAAAAAACAAAGTAGAGACGGCAGAAAAGAAGAGAGAAAAAAACGTGTTTCTTTGTGTATCGTTTTTCTTGCAATAATTCATTCCGTTTATTTTTCATTAATTTTTCAAATGAAATAATTTTTTAGTTGAAATAAAAATAATTGCAATACACGAACTATATTTATTAAATTATAAGATGATTTAATCAACTTCATGATTGGATTACAATAAATCATGATTAATAGACAAAGATGTTTGACAATACACACAAGCCCACGACACGAGACTGTTTTGACAATGGACTCGTGCCTAAACTAGAAACTCAAATTAATTACTCTATGATGTCATTACCCTGACGTTTCTCAATTTCAGGTGTCACTAGAAGAGCTATATAACCAATCCTTTCCAAAGAATCATCAGAACTTGTTTCAACTCTTATAGTGCTAACAACTACTACATATTCTTTATTAATCATGAAAGCTAAAGTACAAATGAGAAACCTCAACAAGAGGACCAAATTGGTTAAGAGCGAACGTCGATTCAAGAGAGCCTGTGAACAGATTGTCCAATTGAACTACTCTTTAGACGCACTTCAAAAGAGGTACAACAGAGCCAAGACTGACAACAACAAGTCTTTCAGATACTCGCTACGTCTACGCATAGCAGTTGTTGATGGAATGCGCAACATGTACTACGACTACGCTCACCAGAAAGCAGAATCCGTAGCCGAACTGAGACAAGAACTGTTTGGTGAAGTTGTCGACATTATTTCAGAAGATTCTTCAGCAGACATTGAGATGTATGACTAGAGGAAAAGCACCAGACTTCATCAAAAAACGGTTCTTTTCAGAGCCACACACATTTTTCAAAAAGAATCTGAATTTGTTGTCATTAGTTTAGTTTATCTATAGTTCTGTTTCCATATATTATAACTGCAGCCCTTTTCCTTCCCGACTGAAAAAAAAAAAAAAACAACAAAAATACCAAAAAAAAAAAGAGGCTTAAATCCATAACTTTTCTATAAAAAAATGAATGCGTACACCTTATCTTGAAGTGCAACAGGCTATTTTATAAGAAATTGCGTACACCTTATTTTTGTAGCAGGCTTCAAATTTCGAACGCGTTTTTTGGGGGTTAATTTTCAAGTTTGAAAAATAAATAAATCAATGAACTTGGCATAAAATAATGATGAAAGTAATGTTTCGAACAAAATCCCCTCTCTCATAAAAGACTTAACTATTTTCGATATCTAACAAATTAACGCAATAAAATCCTTCATAAATTTACAATGAAGGAAAGAAGGGGGGAAAAAACAAAGTAGAGACGGCAGAAAAGAAGAGAGAAAAAAACGTGTTTCTTTGTGTATCGTTTTTCTTGCAATAATTCATTCCGTTTATTTTTCATTAATTTTTCAAATGAAATAATTTTTTAGTTGAAATAAAAATAATTGCAATACACGAACTATATTTATTAAATTATAAGATGATTTAATCAACTTCATGATTGGATTACAATAAATCATGATTAATAGACAAAGATGTTTGACAATACACACAAGCCCACGACACGAGACTGTTTTGACAATGGACTCGTGCCTAAACTAGAAACTCAAATTAATTACTCTATGATGTCATTACCCTGACGTTTCTCAATTTCAGGTGTCACTAGAAGAGCTATATAACCAATCCTTTCCAAAGAATCATCAGAACTTGTTTCAACTCTTATAGTGCTAACAACTACTACATATTCTTTATTAATCATGAAAGCTAAAGTACAAATGAGAAACCTCAACAAGAGGACCAAATTGGTTAAGAGCGAACGTCGATTCAAGAGAGCCTGTGAACAGATTGTCCAATTGAACTACTCTTTAGACGCACTTCAAAAGAGGTACAACAGAGCCAAGACTGACAACAACAAGTCTTTCAGATACTCGCTACGTCTACGCATAGCAGTTGTTGATGGAATGCGCAACATGTACTACGACTACGCTCACCAGAAAGCAGAATCCGTAGCCGAACTGAGACAAGAACTGTTTGGTGAAGTTGTCGACATTATTTCAGAAGATTCTTCAGCAGACATTGAGATGTATGACTAGAGGAAAAGCACCAGACTTCATCAAAAAACGGTTCTTTTCAGAGCCACACACATTTTTCAAAAAGAATCTGAATTTGTTGTCATTAGTTTAGTTTATCTATAGTTCTGTTTCCATATATTATAACTGCAGCCCTTTTCCTTCCCGACTGAAAAAAAAAAAAAAACAACAAAAATACCCAAAAAAAAAGAGGCTTAAATCCATAACTTTTCTATAAAAAAATGAATGCGTACACCTTATCTTGAAGTGCAACAGGCTATTTTATAAGAAATTGCGTACACCTTATTTTTGTAGCAGGCTTCAAATTTCGAACGTGTTTTTTGGGGGTTAATTTTCAAGTTTGAAAAATAAATAAATCAATGAACTTGGCATAAAATAATGATGAAAGTAATGTTTCGAACAAAATCCCCTCTCTCATAAAAGACTTAACTATTTTCGATATCTAACAAATTAACGCAATAAAATCCTTCATAAATTTACAATGAAGGAAAGAAGGGGGAAAAAAAACAAAGTAGAGACGGCAGAAAAGAAGAGAGAAAAAAACGTGTTTCTTTGTGTATCGTTTTTCTTGCAATAATTCATTCCGTTTATTTTTCATTAATTTTTCAAATGAAATAATTTTTTAGTTGAAATAAAAATAATTGCAATACACGAACTATATTTATTAAATTATAAGATGATTTAATCAACTTCATGATTGGATTACAATAAATCATGATTAATAGACAAAGATGTTTGACAATACACACAAGCCCACGACACGAGACTGTTTTGACAATGGACTCGTGCCTAAACTAGAAACTCAAATTAATTACTCTATGATGTCATTACCCTGACGTTTCTCAATTTCAGGTGTCACTAGAAGAGCTATATAACCAATGCTTTCCAAAGAATCATCAGAACTTGTTTCAACTCTTATAGTGCTAACAACTACTACATATTCTTTATTAATCATGAAAGCTAAAGTACAAATGAGAAACCTCAACAAGAGGACCAAATTGGTTGAGAGCGAACGTCGATTCAAGAGAGCCTGTGAACAGATTGTCCAATTGAACTACTCTTTAGACGCACTTCAAAAGAGGTACAACAGAGCCAAGACTGACAACAACAAGGCTTTCAGATACTCGCTACGTCTACGCATAGCAGTTGTTGATGGAATGCGCAACATGTACTACGACTACGCTCACCAGAAAGCAGAATCCGTAGCCGAACTGAGACAAGAACTGTTTGGTGAAGTTGTCGACATTATTTCAGAAGATTCTTCAGCAGACATTGAGATGTATGACTAGAGGAAAAGCACCAGACTTCTTCAAAAAACGGTTCTTTTCAGAGCCACACACATTTTTCAAAAAGAATCTGAATTTGTTGTCATTAGTTCAGTTTATCTATAGTTCTGTTTCCATATATTAAAACTGCAGCCCTTTTCCTTCCCGACTGAAAAAAAAAAACAACAAAAATACCAAAAAAAAAAGAGGCTTAAATCCATAACTTTTCTATAAAAAAATGAATGCGTACACCTTATCTTGAAGTGCAACAGGCTATTTTATAAGAAATTGCGTACAACTTATTTTTGTAGCAGGCTTCAAATTTCGAACGTGTTTTTTGGGGGTTAATTTTCAAGTTTGAAAAATAAATAAATCAACGAACTTGGCATAAAATAATGATGAAAGTAATGTTTCGAACAAAATCCCCTCTCTCATAAAAGACTTAACTATTTTCGATATCTAACAAATTAACGCAATAAAATCCTTCATAAATTTACAATGAAGGAAAGAAGGGGGGAAAAAACAAAGTAGAGACGGCAGAAAAGAAGAGAGAAAAAAACGTGTTTCTTTGTGTATCGTTTTTCTTGCAATAATTCATTCCGTTTATTTTTCATTAATTTTTCAAATGAAATAATTTTTTAGTTGAAATAAAAATAATTGCAATACACGAACTATATTTATTAAATTATAAGATGATTTAATCAACTTCATGATTGGATTACAATAAATCATGATTAATAGACAAAGATGTTTGACAATACACACAAGCCCACGACACGAGACTGTTTTGACAATGGACTCGTGCCTAAACTAGAAACTCAAATTAATTACTCTATGATGTCATTACCCTGACGTTTCTCAATTTCAGGTGTCACTAGAAGAGCTATATAACCAATCCTTTCCAAAGAATCATCAGAACTTGTTTCAACTCTTATAGTGCTTACAACTACTACATATTCTTTATTAATCATGAAAGCTAAAGTACAAATGAGAAACCTCAACAAGAGGACCAAATTGGTTGAGAGCGAACGTCGATTCAAGAGAGCCTGTGAACAGATTGTCCAATTGAACTACTCTTTAGACGCACTTCAAAAGAGGTACAACAGAGCCAAGACTGACAACAACAAGTCTTTCAGATACTCGCTACGTCTACGCATAGCAGTTGTTGATGGAATGCGCAACATGTACTACGACTACGCTCACCAGAAAGCAGAATCCGTAGCCGAACTGAGACAAGAACTGTTTGGTGAAGTTGTCGACATTATTTCAGAAGATTCTTCAGCAGACATTGAGATGTATGACTAGAGGAAAAGCACCAGACTTCTTCAAAAAACGGTTCTTTTCAGAGCCACACACATTTTTCAAAAAGAATCTGAATTTGTTGTCATTAGTTTAGTTTATCTATAGTTCTGTTTCCATATATTATAACTGCAGCCCTTTTCCTTCCCGACTGAAAAAAAAACAAAACAACAAAAATTCCAAAAAAAAAAGAGGCTTAAATCCATAACTTTTCTATAAAAAAATGAATGCGTACACCTTATCTTGAAGTGCAACAGGCTATTTTATAAGAAATTGCGTACACCTTATTTTTGTAGCAGGCTTCAAATTTCGAACGTGTTTTTTGGGGGTTAATTTTCAAGTTTGAAAAATAAATAAATCAATGAACTTGGCATAAAATAATGATGAAAGTAATGTTTCGAACAAAATCCCCTCTCTCATAAAAGACTTAACTATTTTCGATATCTAACAAATTAACGCAATAAAATCCTTCATAAATTTACAATGAAGGAAAGAAGGGAAAAAAAAACAAAGTAGAGACGGCAGAAAAGAAGAGAGAAAAAAACGTGTTTCTTTGTGTATCGTTTTTCTTGCAATAATTCATTCCGTTTATTTTTCATTAATTTTTCAAATGAAATAATTTTTTAGTTGAAATAAAAATAATTGCAATACACGAACTATATTTATTAAATTATAAGATGATTTAATCAACTTCATGATTGGATTACAATAAATCATGATTAATAGACAAAGATGTTTGACAATACACACAAGCCCACGACACGAGACTGTTTTGACAATGGACTCGTGCCTAAACTAGAAACTCAAATTAATTACTCTATGATGTCATTACCCTGACGTTTCTCAATTTCAGGTGTCACTAGAAGAGCTATATAACCAATCCTTTCCAAAGAATCATCAGAACTTGTTTCAACTCTTATAGTGCTAACAACTACTACATATTCTTTATTAATCATGAAAGCTAAAGTACAAATGAGAAACCTCAACAAGAGGACCAAATTGGTTGAGAGCGAACGTCGATTCAAGAGAGCCTGTGAACAGATTGTCCAATTGAACTACTCTTTAGACGCACTTCAAAAGAGGTACAACAGAGCCAAGACTGACAACAACAAGTCTTTCAGATACTCGCTACGTCTACGCATAGCAGTTGTTGATGGAATGCGCAACATGTACTACGACTACGCTCACCAGAAAGCAGAATCCGTAGCCGAACTGAGACAAGAACTGTTTGGTGAAGTTGTCGACATTATTTCAGAAGATTCTTCAGCAGACATTGAGATGTATGACTAGAGGAAAAGCACCAGACTTCTTCAAAAAACGGTTCTTTTCAGAGCCACACACATTTTTCAAAAAGAATCTGAATTTGTTGTCATTAGTTTAGTTTATCTATAGTTCTGTTTCCATATATTATAACTGCAGCCCTTTTCCTTCCCGACTGAAAAAAAAACAAAAAAACAACAAAAATACCAAAAAAAAAAAGAGGCTTAAATCCATAACTTTTCTATAAAAAATGAATGCGTACACCTTATCTTGAAGTGCAACAGGCTATTTTATAAGAAATTGCGTACACCTTATTTTTGTAGCAGGCTTCAAATTTCGAACGTGTTTTTTGGGGGTTAATTTTCAAGTTTGAAAAATAAATAAATCAATGAACTTGGCATAAAATAATGATGAAAGTAATGTTTCGAACAAAATCCCCTCTCTCATAAAAGACTTAACTATTTTCGATATCTAACAAATTAACGCAATAAAATCCTTCATAAATTTACAATGAAGGAAAGAAGGGGGAAAAAACAAAGTAGAGACGGCAGAAAAGAAGAGAGAAAAAAACGTGTTTCTTTGTGTATCGTTTTTCTAGCAATAATTCATTCCGTTTATTTTTCATTAATTTTTCAAATGAAATAATTTTTTAGTTGAAATAAAAATAATTGCAATACACGAACTATATTTATTAAATTATAAGATGATTTAATCAACTTCATGATTGGATTACAATAAATCATGATTAATAGACAAAGATGTTTGACAATACACACAAGCCCACGACACGAGACTGTTTTGACAATGGACTCGTGCCTAAACTAGAAACTCAAATTAATTACTCTATGATGTCATTACCCTGACGTTTCTCAATTTCAGGTGTCACTAGAAGAGCTATATAACCAATCCTTTCCAAAGAATCATCAGAACTTGTTTCAACTCTTATAGTGCTAACAACTACTACATATTCTTTATTAATCATGAAAGCTAAAGTACAAATGAGAAACCTCAACAAGAGGACCAAATTGGTTAAGAGCGAACGTCGATTCAAGAGAGCCTGTGAACAGATTGTCCAATTGAACTACTCTTTAGACGCACTTCAAAAGAGGTACAACAGAGCCAAGACTGACAACAACAAGTCTTTCAGATACTCGCTACGTCTACGCATAGCAGTTGTTGATGGAATGCGCAACATGTACTACGACTACGCTCACCAGAAAGCAGAATCCGTAGCCGAACTGAGACAAGAACTGTTTGGTGAAGTTGTCGACATTATTTCAGAAGATTCTTCAGCAGACATTGAGATGTATGACTAGAGGAAAAGCACCAGACTTCATCAAAAAACGGTTCTTTTCAGAGCCACACACATTTTTCAAAAAGAATCTGAATTTGTTGTCATTAGTTTAGTTTATCTATAGTTCTGTTTCCATATATTATAACTGCAGCCCTTTTCCTTCCCGACTGAAAAAAAAAAAAAACAACAAAAATACCCAAAAAAAAAGAGGCTTAAATCCATAACTTTTCTATAAAAAAATGAATGCGTACACCTTATCTTGAAGTGCAACAGGCTATTTTATAAGAAATTGCGTACACCTTATTTTTGTAGCAGGCTTCAAATTTCGAACGTGTTTTTTGGGGGTTAATTTTCAAGTTTGAAAAATAAATAAATCAATGAACTTGGCATAAAATAATGATGAAAGTAATGTTTCGAACAAAATCCCCTCTCTCATAAAAGACTTAACTATTTTCGATATCTAACAAATTAACGCAATAAAATCCTTCATAAATTTACAATGAAGGAAAGAAGGGGGAAAAAAACAAAGTAGAGACGGCAGAAAAGAAGAGAGAAAAAAACGTGTTTCTTTGTGTATCGTTTTTCTTGCAATAATTCATTCCGTTTATTTTTCATTAATTTTTCAAATGAAATAATTTTTTAGTTGAAATAAAAATAATTGCAATACACGAACTATATTTATTAAATTATAAGATGATTTAATCAACTTCATGATTGGATTACAATAAATCATGATTAATAGACAAAGATGTTTGACAATACACACAAGCCCACGACACGAGACTGTTTTGACAATGGACTCGTGCCTAAACTAGAAACTCAAATTAATTACTCTATGATGTCATTACCCTGACGTTTCTCAATTTCAGGTGTCACTAGAAGAGCTATATAACCAATCCTTTCCAAAGAATCATCAGAACTTGTTTCAACTCTTATAGTGCTAACAACTACTACATATTCTTTATTAATCATGAAAGCTAAAGTACAAATGAGAAACCTCAACAAGAGGACCAAATTGGTTGAGAGCGAACGTCGATTCAAGAGAGCCTGTGAACAGATTGTCCAATTGAACTACTCTTTAGACGCACTTCAAAAGAGGTACAACAGAGCCAAGACTGACAACAACAAGTCTTTCAGATACTCGCTACGTCTACGCATAGCAGTTGTTGATGGAATGCGCAACATGTACTACGACTACGCTCACCAGAAAGCAGAATCCGTAGCCGAACTGAGACAAGAACTGTTTGGTGAAGTTGTCGACATTATTTCAGAAGATTCTTCAGCAGACATTGAGATGTATGACTAGAGGAAAAGCACCAGACTTCTTCAAAAAACGGTTCTTTTCAGAGCCACACACATTTTTCAAAAAGAATCTGAATTTGTTGTCATTAGTTCAGTTTATCTATAGTTCTGTTTCCATATATTAAAACTGCAGCCCTTTTCCTTCCCGACTGAAAAAAAAAAACAACAAAAATACCAAAAAAAAAAAGAGGCTTAAATCCATAACTTTTCTATAAAAAAATGAATGCGTACACCTTATCTTGAAGTGCAACAGGCTATTTTATAAGAAATTGCGTACAACTTATTTTTGTAGCAGGCTTCAAATTTCGAACGTGTTTTTTGGGGGTTAATTTTCAAGTTTGAAAAATAAATAAATCAACGAACTTGGCATAAAATAATGATGAAAGTAATGTTTCGAACAAAATCCCCTCTCTCATAAAAGACTTAACTATTTTCGATATCTAACAAATTAACGCAATAAAATCCTTCATAAATTTACAATGAAGGAAAGAAGGGGGGAAAAAACAAAGTAGAGACGGCAGAAAAGAAGAGAGAAAAAAACGTGTTTCTTTGTGTATCGTTTTTCTTGCAATAATTCATTCCGTTTATTTTTCATTAATTTTTCAAATGAAATAATTTTTTAGTTGAAATAAAAATAATTGCAATACACGAACTATATTTATTAAATTATAAGATGATTTAATCAACTTCATGATTGGATTACAATAAATCATGATTAATAGACAAAGATGTTTGACAATACACACAAGCCCACGACACGAGACTGTTTTGACAATGGACTCGTGCCTAAACTAGAAACTCAAATTAATTACTCTATGATGTCATTACCCTGACGTTTCTCAATTTCAGGTGTCACTAGAAGAGCTATATAACCAATCCTTTCCAAAGAATCATCAGAACTTGTTTCAACTCTTATAGTGCTAACAACTACTACATATTCTTTATTAATCATGAAAGCTAAAGTACAAATGAGAAACCTCAACAAGAGGACCAAATTGGTTGAGAGCGAACGTCGATTCAAGAGAGCCTGTGAACAGATTGTCCAATTGAACTACTCTTTAGACGCACTTCAAAAGAGGTACAACAGAGCCAAGACTGACAACAACAAGTCTTTCAGATACTCGCTACGTCTACGCATAGCAGTTGTTGATGGAATGCGCAACATGTACTACGACTACGCTCACCAGAAAGCAGAATCCGTAGCCGAACTGAGACAAGAACTGTTTGGTGAAGTTGTCGACATTATTTCAGAAGATTCTTCAGCAGACATTGAGATGTATGACTTGAGGAAAAGCACCAGACTTCTTCAAAAAACGGTTCTTTTCAGAGCCACACACATTTTTCAAAAAGAATCTGAATTTGTTGTCATTAGTTTAGTTTATCTATAGTTCTGTTTCCATATATTATAACTGCAGCCCTTTTCCTTCCCGACTGAAAAAAAAACAAAAAAACAACAAAAATACCAAAAAAAAAAAGAGGCTTAAATCCATAACTTTTCTATAAAAAATGAATGCGTACACCTTATCTTGAAGTGCAACAGGCTATTTTATAAGAAATTGCGTACACCTTATTTTTGTAGCAGGCTTCAAATTTCGAACGTGTTTTTTGGGGGTTAATTTTCAAGTTTGAAAAATAAATAAATCAATGAACTTGGCATAAAATAATGATGAAAGTAATGTTTCGAACAAAATCCCCTCTCTCATAAAAGACTTAACTATTTTCGATATCTAACAAATTAACGCAATAAAATCCTTCATAAATTTACAATGAAGGAAAGAAGGGGGAAAAAAACAAAGTAGAGACGGCAGAAAAGAAGAGAGAAAAAAACGTGTTTCTTTGTGTATCGTTTTTCTAGCAATAATTCATTCCGTTTATTTTTCATTAATTTTTCAAATGAAATAATTTTTTAGTTGAAATAAAAATAATTGCAATACACGAACTATATTTATTAAATTATAAGATGATTTAATCAACTTCATGATTGGATTACAATAAATCATGATTAATAGACAAAGATGTTTGACAATACACACAAGCCCACGACACGAGACTGTTTTGACAATGGACTCGTGCCTAAACTAGAAACTCAAATTAATTACTCTATGATGTCATTACCCTGACGTTTCTCAATTTCAGGTGTCACTAGAAGAGCTATATAACCAATCCTTTCCAAAGAATCATCAGAACTTGTTTCAACTCTTATAGTGCTAACAACTACTACATATTCTTTATTAATCATGAAAGCTAAAGTACAAATGAGAAACCTCAACAAGAGGACCAAATTGGTTGAGAGCGAACGTCGATTCAAGAGAGCCTGTGAACAGATTGTCCAATTGAACTACTCTTTAGACGCACTTCAAAAGAGGTACAACAGAGCCAAGACTGACAACAACAAGTCTTTCAGATACTCGCTACGTCTACGCATAGCAGTTGTTGATGGAATGCGCAACATGTACTACGACTACGCTCACCAGAAAGCAGAATCCGTAGCCGAACTGAGACAAGAACTGTTTGGTGAAGTTGTCGACATTATTTCAGAAGATTCTTCAGCAGACATTGAGATGTATGACTAGAGGAAAAGCACCAGACTTCTTCAAAAAACGGTTCTTTTCAGAGCCACACACATTTTTCAAAAAGAATCTGAATTTGTTGTCATTAGTTTAGTTTATCTATAGTTCTGTTTCCATATATTATAACTGCAGCCCTTTTCCTTCCCGACTGAAAAAAAACAAAAAACAACAAAAATACCAAAAAAAAAAAGAGGCTTAAATCCATAACTTTTCTATAAAAAAATGAATGCGTACACCTTATCTTGAAGTGCAACAGGCTATTTTATAAGAAATTGCGTACACCTTATTTTTGTAGCAGGCTTCAAATTTCGAACGTGTTTTTTGGGGGTTAATTTTCAAGTTTGAAAAATAAATAAATCAATGAACTTGGCATAAAATAATGATGAAAGTAATGTTTCGAACAAAATCCCCTCTCTCATAAAAGACTTAACTATTTTCGAAATCTAACAAATTAACGCAATAAAATCCTTCATAAATTTACAATGAAGGAAAGAAGGGGGAAAAAAACAAAGTAGAGACGGCAGAAAAGAAGAGAGAAAAAAACGTGTTTCTTTGTGTATCGTTTTTCTTGCAATAATTCATTCCGTTTATTTTTCATTAATTTTTCAAATGAAATAATTTTTTAGTTGAAATAAAAATAATTGCAATACACGAACTATATTTATTAAATTATAAGATGATTTAATCAACTTCATGATTGGATTACAATAAATCATGATTAATAGACAAAGATGTTTGACAATACACACAAGCCCACGACACGAGACTGTTTTGACAATGGACTCGTGCCTAAACTAGAAACTCAAATTAATTACTCTATGATGTCATTACCCTGACGTTTCTCAATTTCAGGTGTCACTAGAAGAGCTATATAACCAATCCTTTCCAAAGAATCATCAGAACTTGTTTCAACTCTTATAGTGCTAACAACTACTACATATTCTTTATTAATCATGAAAGCTAAAGTACAAATGAGAAACCTCAACAAGAGGACCAAATTGGTTGAGAGCGAACGTCGATTCAAGAGAGCCTGTGAACAGATTGTCCAATTGAACTACTCTTTAGACGCACTTCAAAAGAGGTACAACAGAGCCAAGACTGACAACAACAAGTCTTTCAGATACTCGCTACGTCTACGCATAGCAGTTGTTGATGGAATGCGCAACATGTACTACGACTACGCTCACCAGAAAGCAGAATCCGTAGCCGAACTGAGACAAGAACTGTTTGGTGAAGTTGTCGACATTATTTCAGAAGATTCTTCAGCAGACATTGAGATGTATGACTAGAGGAAAAGCACCAGACTTCTTCAAAAAACGGTTCTTTTCAGAGCCACACACATTTTTCAAAAAGAATCTGAATTTGTTGTCATTAGTTTAGTTTATCTATAGTTCTGTTTCCATATATTATAACTGCAGCCCTTTTCCTTCCCGACTGAAAAAAAACAACAAAAAAAACAACAAAAATACCAAAAAAAAAAAAGAGGCTTAAATCCATAACTTTTCTATAAAAAAATGAATGCGTACACCTTATCTTGAAGTGCAACAGGCTATTTTATAAGAAATTGCGTACACCTTATTTTTGTAGCAGGCTTCAAATTTCGAACGTGTTTTTTGGGGGTTAATTTTCAAGTTTGAAAAATAAATAAATCAATGAACTTGGCATAAAATAATGATGAAAGTAATGTTTCGAACAAAATCCCCTCTCTCATAAAAGACTTAACTATTTTCGATATCTAACAAATTAACGCAATAAAATCCTTCATAAATTTACAATGAAGGAAAGAAGGGGGAAAAAAACAAAGTAGAGACGGCAGAAAAGAAGAGAGAAAAAAACGTGTTTCTTTGTGTATCGTTTTTCTTGCAATAATTCATTCCGTTTATTTTTCATTAATTTTTCAAATGAAATAATTTTTTAGTTGAAATAAAAATAATTGCAATACACGAACTATATTTATTAAATTATAAGATGATTTAATCAACTTCATGATTGGATTACAATAAATCATGATTAATAGACAAAGATGTTTGACAATACACACAAGCCCACGACACGAGACTGTTTTGACAATGGACTCGTGCCTAAACTAGAAACTCAAATTAATTACTCTATGATGTCATTACCCTGACGTTTCTCAATTTCAGGTGTCACTAGAAGAGCTATATAACCAATCCTTTCCAAAGAATCATCAGAACTTGTTTCAACTCTTATAGTGCTAACAACTACTACATATTCTTTATTAATCATGAAAGCTAAAGTACAAATGAGAAACCTCAACAAGAGGACCAAATTGGTTGAGAGCGAACGTCGATTCAAGAGAGCCTGTGAACAGATTGTCCAATTGAACTACTCTTTAGACGCACTTCAAAAGAGGTACAACAGAGCCAAGACTGACAACAACAAGTCTTTCAGATACTCGCTACGTCTACGCATAGCAGTTGTTGATGGAATGCGCAACATGTACTACGACTACGCTCACCAGAAAGCAGAATCCGTAGCCGAACTGAGACAAGAACTGTTTGGTGAAGTTGTCGACATTATTTCAGAAGATTCTTCAGCAGACATTGAGATGTATGACTAGAGGAAAAGCACCAGACTTCTTCAAAAAACGGTTCTTTTCAGAGCCACACACATTTTTCAAAAAGAATCTGAATTTGTTGTCATTAGTTTAGTTTATCTATAGTTCTGTTTCCATATATTATAACTGCAGCCCTTTTCCTTCCCGACTGAAAAAAAAAAAAACAACAAAAATACCAAAAAAAAAAAAGAGGCTTAAATCCATAACTTTTCTATAAAAAAATGAATGCGTACACCTTATCTTGAAGTGCAACAGGCTATTTTATAAGAAATTGCGTACACCTTATTTTTGTAGCAGGCTTCAAATTTCGAACGTGTTTTTTGGGGGTTAATTTTCAAGTTTGAAAAATAAATAAATCAATGAACTTGGCATAAAATAATGATGAAAGTAATGTTTCGAACAAAATCCCCTCTCTCATAAAAGACTTAACTATTTTCGATATCTAACAAATTAACGCAATAAAATCCTTCATAAATTTACAATGAAGGAAAGAAGGGGGAAAAAAACAAAGTAGAGACGGCAGAAAAGAAGAGAGAAAAAAACGTGTTTCTTTGTGTATCGTTTTTCTTGCAATAATTCATTCCGTTTATTTTTCATTAATTTTTCAAATGAAATAATTTTTTAGTTGAAATAAAAATAATTGCAATACACGAACTATATTTATTAAATTATAAGATGATTTAATCAACTTCATGATTGGATTACAATAAATCATGATTAATAGACAAAGATGTTTGACAATACACACAAGCCCACGACACGAGACTGTTTTGACAATGGACTCGTGCCTAAACTAGAAACTCAAATTAATTACTCTATGATGTCATTACCCTGACGTTTCTCAATTTCAGGTGTCACTAGAAGAGCTATATAACCAATCCTTTCCAAAGAATCATCAGAACTTGTTTCAACTCTTATAGTGCTAACAACTACTACATATTCTTTATTAATAATGAAAGCTAAAGTACAAATGAGAAACCTCAACAAGAGGACCAAATTGGTTGAGAGCGAACGTCGATTCAAGAGAGCCTGTGAACAGATTGTCCAATTGAACTACTCTTTAGACGCACTTCAAAAGAGGTACAACAGAGCCAAGACTGACAACAACAAGTCTTTCAGATACTCGCTACGTCTACGCATAGCAGTTGTTGATGGAATGCGCAACATGTACTACGACTACGCTCACCAGAAAGCAGAATCCGTAGCCGAACTGAGACAAGAACTGTTTGGTGAAGTTGTCGACATTATTTCAGAAGATTCTTCAGCAGACATTGAGATGTATGACTAGAGGAAAAGCACCAGACTTCTTCAAAAAACGGTTCTTTTCAGAGCCACACACATTTTTCAAAAAGAATCTGAATTTGTTGTCATTAGTTTAGTTTATCTATAGTTCTGTTTCCATATATTATAACTGCAGCCCTTTTCCTTCCCGACTGAAAAAAAAAAAAAACCAACAAAAATACCAAAAAAAAAAAGAGGCTTAAATCCATAACTTTTCTATAAAAAAATGAATGCGTACACCTTATCTTGAAGTGCAACAGGCTATTTTATAAGAAATTGCGTACACCTTATTTTTGTAGCAGGCTTCAAATTTCGAACGTGTTTTTTGGGGGTTAATTTTCAAGTTTGAAAAATAAATAAATCAATGAACTTGGCATAAAATAATGATGAAAGTAATGTTTCGAACAAAATCCCCTCTCTCATAAAAGACTTAACTATTTTCGAAATCTAACAAATTAACGCAATAAAATCCTTCATAAATTTACAATGAAGGAAAGAAGGGGGAAAAAAACAAAGTAGAGACGGCAGAAAAGAAGAGAGAAAAAAACGTGTTTCTTTGTGTATCGTTTTTCTTGCAATAATTCATTCCGTTTATTTTTCATTAATTTTTCAAATGAAATAATTTTTTAGTTGAAATAAAAATAATTGCAATACACGAACTATATTTATTAAATTATAAGATGATTTAATCAACTTCATGATTGGATTACAATAAATCATGATTAATAGACAAAGATGTTTGACAATACACACAAGCCCACGACACGAGACTGTTTTGACAATGGACTCGTGCCTAAACTAGAAACTCAAATTAATTACTCTATGATGTCATTACCCTGACGTTTCTCAATTTCAGGTGTCACTAGAAGAGCTATATAACCAATCCTTTCCAAAGAATCATCAGAACTTGTTTCAACTCTTATAGTGCTAACAACTACTACATATTCTTTATTAATCATGAAAGCTAAAGTACAAATGAGAAACCTCAACAAGAGGACCAAATTGGTTGAGAGCGAACGTCGATTCAAGAGAGCCTGTGAACAGATTGTCCAATTGAACTACTCTTTAGACGCACTTCAAAAGAGGTACAACAGAGCCAAGACTGACAACAACAAGTCTTTCAGATACTCGCTACGTCTACGCATAGCAGTTGTTGATGGAATGCGCAACATGTACTACGACTACGCTCACCAGAAAGCAGAATCCGTAGCCGAACTGAGACAAGAACTGTTTGGTGAAGTTGTCGACATTATTTCAGAAGATTCTTCAGCAGACATTGAGATGTATGACTAGAGGAAAAGCACCAGACTTCTTCAAAAAACGGTTCTTTTCAGAGCCACACACATTTTTCAAAAAGAATCTGAATTTGTTGTCATTAGTTTAGTTTATCTATAGTTCTGTTTCCATATATTATAACTGCAGCCCTTTTCCTTCCCGACTGAAAAAAAACAACAAAAAAAACAACAAAAATACCAAAAAAAAAAAAGAGGCTTAAATCCATAACTTTTCTATAAAAAAATGAATGCGTACACCTTATCTTGAAGTGCAACAGGCTATTTTATAAGAAATTGCGTACACCTTATTTTTGTAGCAGGCTTCAAATTTCGAACGTGTTTTTTGGGGGTTAATTTTCAAGTTTGAAAAATAAATAAATCAATGAACTTGGCATAAAATAATGATGAAAGTAATGTTTCGAACAAAATCCCCTCTCTCATAAAAGACTTAACTATTTTCGATATCTAACAAATTAACGCAATAAAATCCTTCATAAATTTACAATGAAGGAAAGAAGGGGGAAAAAAACAAAGTAGAGACGGCAGAAAAGAAGAGAGAAAAAAACGTGTTTCTTTGTGTATCGTTTTTCTTGCAATAATTCATTCCGTTTATTTTTCATTAATTTTTCAAATGAAATAATTTTTTAGTTGAAATAAAAATAATTGCAATACACGAACTATATTTATTAAATTATAAGATGATTTAATCAACTTCATGATTGGATTACAATAAATCATGATTAATAGACAAAGATGTTTGACAATACACACAAGCCCACGACACGAGACTGTTTTGACAATGGACTCGTGCCTAAACTAGAAACTCAAATTAATTACTCTATGATGTCATTACCCTGACGTTTCTCAATTTCAGGTGTCACTAGAAGAGCTATATAACCAATCCTTTCCAAAGAATCATCAGAACTTGTTTCAACTCTTATAGTGCTAACAACTACTACATATTCTTTATTAATCATGAAAGCTAAAGTACAAATGAGAAACCTCAACAAGAGGACCAAATTGGTTGAGAGCGAACGTCGATTCAAGAGAGCCTGTGAACAGATTGTCCAATTGAACTACTCTTTAGACGCACTTCAAAAGAGGTACAACAGAGCCAAGACTGACAACAACAAGTCTTTCAGATACTCGCTACGTCTACGCATAGCAGTTGTTGATGGAATGCGCAACATGTACTACGACTACGCTCACCAGAAAGCAGAATCCGTAGCCGAACTGAGACAAGAACTGTTTGGTGAAGTTGTCGACATTATTTCAGAAGATTCTTCAGCAGACATTGAGATGTATGACTAGAGGAAAAGCACCAGACTTCTTCAAAAAACGGTTCTTTTCAGAGCCACACACATTTTTCAAAAAGAATCTGAATTTGTTGTCATTAGTTTAGTTTATCTATAGTTCTGTTTCCATATATTATAACTGCAGCCCTTTTCCTTCCCGACTGAAAAAAAAAAAAACAACAAAAATACCAAAAAAAAAAAAGAGGCTTAAATCCATAACTTTTCTATAAAAAAATGAATGCGTACACCTTATCTTGAAGTGCAACAGGCTATTTTATAAGAAATTGCGTACACCTTATTTTTGTAGCAGGCTTCAAATTTCGAACGTGTTTTTTGGGGGTTAATTTTCAAGTTTGAAAAATAAATAAATCAATGAACTTGGCATAAAATAATGATGAAAGTAATGTTTCGAACAAAATCCCCTCTCTCATAAAAGACTTAACTATTTTCGATATCTAACAAATTAACGCAATAAAATCCTTCATAAATTTACAATGAAGGAAAGAAGGGGGAAAAAAACAAAGTAGAGACGGCAGAAAAGAAGAGAGAAAAAAACGTGTTTCTTTGTGTATCGTTTTTCTTGCAATAATTCATTCCGTTTATTTTTCATTAATTTTTCAAATGAAATAATTTTTTAGTTGAAATAAAAATAATTGCAATACACGAACTATATTTATTAAATTATAAGATGATTTAATCAACTTCATGATTGGATTACAATAAATCATGATTAATAGACAAAGATGTTTGACAATACACACAAGCCCACGACACGAGACTGTTTTGACAATGGACTCGTGCCTAAACTAGAAACTCAAATTAATTACTCTATGATGTCATTACCCTGACGTTTCTCAATTTCAGGTGTCACTAGAAGAGCTATATAACCAATCCTTTCCAAAGAATCATCAGAACTTGTTTCAACTCTTATAGTGCTAACAACTACTACATATTCTTTATTAATAATGAAAGCTAAAGTACAAATGAGAAACCTCAACAAGAGGACCAAATTGGTTGAGAGCGAACGTCGATTCAAGAGAGCCTGTGAACAGATTGTCCAATTGAACTACTCTTTAGACGCACTTCAAAAGAGGTACAACAGAGCCAAGACTGACAACAACAAGTCTTTCAGATACTCGCTACGTCTACGCATAGCAGTTGTTGATGGAATGCGCAACATGTACTACGACTACGCTCACCAGAAAGCAGAATCCGTAGCCGAACTGAGACAAGAACTGTTTGGTGAAGTTGTCGACATTATTTCAGAAGATTCTTCAGCAGACATTGAGATGTATGACTAGAGGAAAAGCACCAGACTTCTTCAAAAAACGGTTCTTTTCAGAGCCACACACATTTTTCAAAAAGAATCTGAATTTGTTGTCATTAGTTTAGTTTATCTATAGTTCTGTTTCCATATATTATAACTGCAGCCCTTTTCCTTCCCGACTGAAAAAAAAAAAAAACCAACAAAAATACCAAAAAAAAAAAGAGGCTTAAATCCATAACTTTTCTATAAAAAAATGAATGCGTACACCTTATCTTGAAGTGCAACAGGCTATTTTATAAGAAATTGCGTACACCTTATTTTTGTAGCAGGCTTCAAATTTCGAACGTGTTTTTTGGGGGTTAATTTTCAAGTTTGAAAAATAAATAAATCAATGAACTTGGCATAAAATAATGATGAAAGTAATGTTTCGAACAAAATCCCCTCTCTCATAAAAGACTTAACTATTTTCGATATCTAACAAATTAACGCAATAAAATCCTTCATAAATTTACAATGAAGGAAAGAAGGTGGAAAAAAACAAAGTAGAGACGGCAGAAAAGAAGAGAGAAAAAAACGTGTTTCTTTGTGTATCGTTTTTCTTGCAATAATTCATTCCGTTTATTTTTCATTAATTTTTCAAATGAAATAATTTTTTAGTTGAAATAAAAATAATTGCAATACACGAACTATATTTATTAAATTATAAGATGATTTAATCAACTTCATGATTGGATTACAATAAATCATGATTAATAGACAAAGATGTTTGACAATACACACAAGCCCACGACACGAGACTGTTTTGACAATGGACTCGTGCCTAAACTAGAAACTCAAATTAATTACTCTATGATGTCATTACCCTGACGTTTCTCAATTTCAGGTGTCACTAGAAGAGCTATATAACCAATCCTTTCCAAAGAATCATCAGAACTTGTTTCAACTCTTATAGTGCTAACAACTACTACATATTCTTTATTAATCATGAAAGCTAAAGTACAAATGAGAAACCTCAACAAGAGGACCAAATTGGTTGAGAGCGAACGTCGATTCAAGAGAGCCTGTGAACAGATTGTCCAATTGAACTACTCTTTAGACGCACTTCAAAAGAGGTACAACAGAGCCAAGACTGACAACAACAAGTCTTTCAGATACTCGCTACGTCTACGCATAGCAGTTGTTGATGGAATGCGCAACATGTACTACGACTACGCTCACCAGAAAGCAGAATCCGTAGCCGAACTGAGACAAGAACTGTTTGGTGAAGTTGTCGACATTATTTCAGAAGATTCTTCAGCAGACATTGAGATGTATGACTAGAGGAAAAGCACCAGACTTCTTAAAAAAACGGTTCTTTTCAGAGCCACACACATTTTTCAAAAAGAATCTGAATTTGTTGTCATTAGTTTAGTTTATCTATAGTTCTGTTCCATATATTATAACTGCAGCCCTTTTCCTTCCCGACTGGAAAAAAAAAAACAACAAAAATACCAAAAAAAAAGAGGCTTAAATCCATAACTTTTCTATAAAAAAATGAATGCGTACACCTTATCTTGAAGTGCAACAGGCTATTTTATAAGAAATTGCGTACACCTTATTTTTGTAGCAGGCTTCAAATTTCGAACGTGTTTTTTGGGGGTTAATTTTCAAGTTTGAAAAATAAATAAATCAATGAACTTGGCATAAAATAATGATGAAAGTAATGTTTCGAACAAAATCCCCTCTCTCATAAAAGACTTAACTATTTTCGATATCTAACAAATTAACGCAATAAAATCCTTCATAAATTTACAATGAAGGAAAGAAGGGGGAAAAAAACAAAGTAGAGACGGCAGAAAAGAAGAGAGAAAAAAACGTGTTTCTTTGTGTATCGTTTTTCTTGCAATAATTCATTCCGTTTATTTTTCATTAATTTTTCAAATGAAATAATTTTTTAGTTGAAATAAAAATAATTGCAATACACGAACTATATTTATTAAATTAAAAGATGATTTAATCAACTTCATGATTGGATTACAATAAATCATGATTAATAGACAAAGATGTTTGACAATACACACAAGCCCACGACACGAGACTGTTTTGACAATGGACTCGTGCCTAAACTAGAAACTCAAATTAATTACTCTATGATGTCATTACCCTGACGTTTCTCAATTTCAGGTGTCACTAGAAGAGCTATATAACCAATCCTTTCCAAAGAATCATCAGAACTTGTTTCAACTCTTATAGTGCTAACAACTACTACATATTCTTTATTAATCATGAAAGCTAAAGTACAAATGAGAAACCTCAACAAGAGGACCAAATTGGTTGAGAGCGAACGTCGATTCAAGAGAGCCTGTGAACAGATTGTCCAATTGAACTACTCTTTAGACGCACTTCAAAAGAGGTACAACAGAGCCAAGACTGACAACAACAAGTCTTTCAGATACTCGCTACGTCTACGCATAGCAGTTGTTGATGGAATGCGCAACATGTACTACGACTACGCTCACCAGAAAGCAGAATCCGTAGCCGAACTGAGACAAGAACTGTTTGGTGAAGTTGTCGACATTATTTCAGAAGATTCTTCAGCAGACATTGAGATGTATGACTAGAGGAAAAGCACCAGACTTCTTCAAAAAACGGTTCTTTTCAGAGCCACACACATTTTTCAAAAAGAATCTGAATTTGTTGTCATTAGTTTAGTTTATCTATAGTTCTGTTTCCATATATTATAACTGCAGCCCTTTTCCTTCCCGACTGAAAAAAAAAAAACAACAAAAATACCAAAAAAAAAAAGAGGCTTAAATCCATAACTTTTCTATAAAAAAATGAATGCGTACACCTTATCTTGAAGTGCAACAGGCTATTTTATAAGAAATTGCGTACACCTTATTTTTGTAGCAGGCTTCAAATTTCGAACGTGTTTTTTGGGGGTTAATTTTCAAGTTTGAAAAATAAATAAATCAATGAACTTGGCATAAAATAATGATGAAAGTAATGTTTCGAACAAAATCCCCTCTCTCATAAAAGACTTAACTATTTTCGATATCTAACAAATTAACGCAATAAAATCCTTCATAAATTTACAATGAAGGAAAGAAGGGGAAAAAAACAAAGTAGAGACGGCAGAAAAGAAGAGAGAAAAAAACGTGTTTCTTTGTGTATCGTTTTTCTAGCAATAATTCATTCCGTTTATTTTTCATTAATTTTTCAAATGAAATATTTTTTTAGTTGAAATAAAAATAATTGCAATACACGAACTATATTTATTAAATTATAAGATGATTTAATCAACTTCATGATTGGATTACAATAAATCATGATTAATAGACAAAGATGTTTGACAATACACACAAGCCCACGACACGAGACTGTTTTGACAATGGACTCGTGCCTAAACTAGAAACTCAAATTAATTACTCTATGATGTCATTACCCTGACGTTTCTCAATTTCAGGTGTCACTAGAAGAGCTATATAACCAATCCTTTCCAAAGAATCATCAGAACTTGTTTCAACTCTTATAGTGCTAACAACTACTACATATTCTTTATTAATCATGAAAGCTAAAGTACAAATGAGAAACCTCAACAAGAGGACCAAATTGGTTGAGAGCGAACGTCGATTCAAGAGAGCCTGTGAACAGATTGTCCAATTGAACTACTCTTTAGACGCACTTCAAAAGAGGTACAACAGAGCCAAGACTGACAACAACAAGTCTTTCAGATACTCGCTACGTCTACGCATAGCAGTTGTTGATGGAATGCGCAACATGTACTACGACTACGCTCACCAGAAAGCAGAATCCGTAGCCGAACTGAGACAAGAACTGTTTGGTGAAGTTGTCGACATTATTTCAGAAGATTCTTCAGCAGACATTGAGATGTATGACTAGAGGAAAAGCACCAGACTTCTTCAAAAAACGGTTCTTTTCAGAGCCACACACATTTTTCAAAAAGAATCTGAATTTGTTGTCATTAGTTTAGTTTATCTATAGTTCTGTTTCCATATATTATAACTGCAGCCCTTTTCCTTCCCGACTGAAAAAAAAAAAAACAACAAAAATACCAAAAAAAAAGAGGCTTAAATCCATAACTTTTCTATAAAAAAATGAATGCGTACACCTTATCTTGAAGTGCAACAGGCTATTTTATAAGAAATTGCGTACACCTTATTTTTGTAGCAGGCTTCAAATTTCGAACGTGTTTTTTGGGGGTTAATTTTCAAGTTTGAAAAATAAATAAATCAATGAACTTGGCATAAAATAATGATGAAAGTAATGTTTCGAACAAAATCCCCTCTCTCATAAAAGACTTAACTATTTTCGATATCTAACAAATTAACGCAATAAAATCCTTCATAAATTTACAATGAAGGAAAGAAGGGAAAAAAAACAAAGTAGAGACGGCAGAAAAGAAGAGAGAAAAAAACGTGTTTCTTTGTGTATCGTTTTTCTTGCAATAATTCATTCCGTTTATTTTTCATTAATTTTTCAAATGAAATAATTTTTTAGTTGAAATAAAAATAATTGCAATACACGAACTATATTTATTAAATTATAAGATGATTTAATCAACTTCATGATTGGATTACAATAAATCATGATTAATAGACAAAGATGTTTGACAATACACACAAGCCCACGACACGAGACTGTTTTGACAATGGACTCGTGCCTAAACTAGAAACTCAAATTAATTACTCTATGATGTCATTACCCTGACGTTTCTCAATTTCAGGTGTCACTAGAAGAGCTATATAACCAATCCTTTCCAAAGAATCATCAGAACTTGTTTCAACTCTTATAGTGCTAACAACTACTACATATTCTTTATTAATCATGAAAGCTAAAGTACAAATGAGAAACCTCAACAAGAGGACCAAATTGGTTGAGAGCGAACGTCGATTCAAGAGAGCCTGTGAACAGATTGTCCAATTGAACTACTCTTTAGACGCACTTCAAAAGAGGTACAACAGAGCCAAGACTGACAACAACAAGTCTTTCAGATACTCGCTACGTCTACGCATAGCAGTTGTTGATGGAATGCGCAACATGTACTACGACTACGCTCACCAGAAAGCAGAATCCGTAGCCGAACTGAGACAAGAACTGTTTGGTGAAGTTGTCGACATTATTTCAGAAGATTCTTCAGCAGACATTGAGATGTATGACTAGAGGAAAAGCACCAGACTTCTTCAAAAAACGGTTCTTTTCAGAGCCACACACATTTTTCAAAAAGAATCTGAATTTGTTGTCATTAGTTTAGTTTATCTATAGTTCTGTTTCCATATATTATAACTGCAGCCCTTTTCCTTCCCGACTGAAAAAAAAAAAAAAACAACAAAAATACCAAAAAAAAAAAAGAGGCTTAAATCCATAACTTTTCTATAAAAAAATGAATGCGTACACCTTATCTTGAAGTGCAACAGGCTATTTTATAAGAAATTGCGTACACCTTATTTTTGTAGCAGGCTTCAAATTTCGAACGTGTTTTTTGGGGGTTAATTTTCAAGTTTGAAAAATAAATAAATCAATGAACTTGGCATAAAATAATGATGAAAGTAATGTTTCGAACAAAATCCCCTCTCTCATAAAAGACTTAACTATTTTCGATATCTAACAAATTAACGCAATAAAATCCTTCATAAATTTACAATGAAGGAAAGAAGGGGGAAAAAAACAAAGTAGAGACGGCAGAAAAGAAGAGAGAAAAAAACGTGTTTCTTTGTGTATCGTTTTTCTTGCAATAATTCATTCCGTTTATTTTTCATTAATTTTTCAAATGAAATAATTTTTTAGTTGAAATAAAAATAATTGCAATACACGAACTATATTTATTAAATTATAAGATGATTTAATCAACTTCATGATTGGATTACAATAAATCATGATTAATAGACAAAGATGTTTGACAATACACACAAGCCCACGACACGAGACTGTTTTGACAATGGACTCGTGCCTAAACTAGAAACTCAAATTAATTACTCTATGATGTCATTACCCTGACGTTTCTCAATTTCAGGTGTCACTAGAAGAGCTATATAACCAATCCTTTCCAAAGAATCATCAGAACTTGTTTCAACTCTTATAGTGCTAACAACTACTACATATTCTTTATTAATCATGAAAGCTAAAGTACAAATGAGAAACCTCAACAAGAGGACCAAATTGGTTGAGAGCGAACGTCGATTCAAGAGAGCCTGTGAACAGATTGTCCAATTGAACTACTCTTTAGACGCACTTCAAAAGAGGTACAACAGAGCCAAGACTGACAACAACAAGTCTTTCAGATACTCGCTACGTCTACGCATAGCAGTTGTTGATGGAATGCGCAACATGTACTACGACTACGCTCACCAGAAAGCAGAATCCGTAGCCGAACTGAGACAAGAACTGTTTGGTGAAGTTGTCGACATTATTTCAGAAGATTCTTCAGCAGACATTGAGATGTATGACTAGTGGAAAAGCACCAGACTTCTTCAAAAAACGGTTCTTTTCAGAGCCACACACATTTTTCAAAAAGAATCTGAATTTGTTGTCATTAGTTTAGTTTATCTATAGTTCTGTTTCCATATATTATAACTGCAGCCCTTTTCCTTCCCGACTGAAAAAAAAAAAAAAAACAACAAAAATACCAAAAAAAAAAAGAGGCTTAAATCCATAACTTTTCTATAAAAAAATGAATGCGTACACCTTATCTTGAAGTGCAACAGGCTATTTTATAAGAAATTGCGTACACCTTATTTTTGTAGCAGGCTTCAAATTTCGAACGTGTTTTTTGGGGGTTAATTTTCAAGTTTGAAAAATAAATAAATCAATGAACTTGGCATAAAATAATGATGAAAGTAATGTTTCGAACAAAATCCCCTCTCTCATAAAAGACTTAACTATTTTCGATATCTAACAAATTAACGCAATAAAATCCTTCATAAATTTACAATGAAGGAAAGAAGGGGGAAAAAAACAAAGTAGAGACGGCAGAAAAGAAGAGAGAAAAAAACGTGTTTCTTTGTGTATCGTTTTTCTTGCAATAATTCATTCCGTTTATTTTTCATTAATTTTTCAAATGAAATAATTTTTTAGTTGAAATAAAAATAATTGCAATACACGAACTATATTTATTAAATTATAAGATGATTTAATCAACTTCATGATTGGATTACAATAAATCATGATTAATAGACAAAGATGTTTGACAATACACACAAGCCCACGACACGAGACTGTTTTGACAATGGACTCGTGCCTAAACTAGAAACTCAAATCAATTACTCTATGATGTCATTACCCTGACGTTTCTCAATTTCAGGTGTCACTAGAAGAGCTATATAACCAATCCTTTCCAAAGAATCATCAGAACTTGTTTCAACTCTTATAGTGCTAACAACTACTACATATTCTTTATTAATCATGAAAGCTAAAGTACAAATGAGAAACCTCAACAAGAGGACCAAATTGGTTGAGAGCGAACGTCGATTCAAGAGAGCCTGTGAACAGATTGTCCAATTGAACTACTCTTTAGACGCACTTCAAAAGAGGTACAACAGAGCCAAGACTGACAACAACAAGTCTTTCAGATACTCGCTACGTCTACGCATAGCAGTTGTTGATGGAATGCGCAACATGTACTACGACTACGCTCACCAGAAAGCAGAATCCGTAGCCGAACTGAGACAAGAACTGTTTGGTGAAGTTGTCGACATTATTTCAGAAGATTCTTCAGCAGACATTGAGATGTATGACTAGAGGAAAAGCACCAGACTTCTTCAAAAAACGGTTCTTTTCAGAGCCACACACATTTTTCAAAAAGAATCTGAATTTGTTGTCATTAGTTTAGTTTATCTATAGTTCTGTTTCCATATATTATAACTGCAGCCCTTTTCCTTCCCGACTGAAAAAAAAAAAAAAACAACAAAAATACCAAAAAAAAAAAAGAGGCTTAAATCCATAACTTTTCTATAAAAAAATGAATGCGTACACCTTATCTTGAAGTGCAACAGGCTATTTTATAAGAAATTGCGTACACCTTATTTTTGTAGCAGGCTTCAAATTTCGAACGTGTTTTTTGGGGGTTAATTTTCAAGTTTGAAAAATAAATAAATCAATGAACTTGGCATAAAATAATGATGAAAGTAATGTTTCGAACAAAATCCCCTCTCTCATAAAAGACTTAACTATTTTCGATATCTAACAAATTAACGCAATAAAATCCTTCATAAATTTACAATGAAGGAAAGAAGGGGGAAAAAAACAAAGTAGAGACGGCAGAAAAGAAGAGAGAAAAAAACGTGTTTCTTTGTGTATCGTTTTTCTTGCAATAATTCATTCCGTTTATTTTTCATTAATTTTTCAAATGAAATAATTTTTTAGTTGAAATAAAAATAATTGCAATACACGAACTATATTTATTAAATTATAAGATGATTTAATCAACTTCATGATTGGATTACAATAAATCATGATTAATAGACAAAGATGTTTGACAATACACACAAGCCCACGACACGAGACTGTTTTGACAATGGACTCGTGCCTAAACTAGAAACTCAAATTAATTACTCTATGATGTCATTACCCTGACGTTTCTCAATTTCAGGTGTCACTAGAAGAGCTATATAACCAATCCTTTCCAAAGAATCATCAGAACTTGTTTCAACTCTTATAGTGCTAACAACTACTACATATTCTTTATTAATCATGAAAGCTAAAGTACAAATGAGAAACCTCAACAAGAGGACCAAATTGGTTGAGAGCGAACGTCGATTCAAGAGAGCCTGTGAACAGATTGTCCAATTGAACTACTCTTTAGACGCACTTCAAAAGAGGTACAACAGAGCCAAGACTGACAACAACAAGTCTTTCAGATACTCGCTACGTCTACGCATAGCAGTTGTTGATGGAATGCGCAACATGTACTACGACTACGCTCACCAGAAAGCAGAATCCGTAGCCGAACTGAGACAAGAACTGTTTGGTGAAGTTGTCGACATTATTTCAGAAGATTCTTCAGCAGACATTGAGATGTATGACTAGAGGAAAAGCACCAGACTTCTTCAAAAAACGGTTCTTTTCAGAGCCACACACATTTTTCAAAAAGAATCTGAATTTGTTGTCATTAGTTTAGTTTATCTATAGTTCTGTTTCCATATATTATAACTGCAGCCCTTTTCCTTCCCGACTGAAAAAAAAAAAAAAAACAACAAAAATACCAAAAAAAAAAAAGAGGCTTAAATCCATAACTTTTCTATAAAAAAATGAATGCGTACACCTTATCTTGAAGTGCAACAGGCTATTTTATAAGAAATTGCGTACACCTTATTTTTGTAGCAGGCTTCAAATTTCGAACGTGTTTTTTGGGGGTTAATTTTCAAGTTTGAAAAATAAATAAATCAATGAACTTGGCATAAAATAATGATGAAAGTAATGTTTCGAACAAAATCCCCTCTCTCATAAAAGACTTAACTATTTTCGATATCTAACAAATTAACGCAATAAAATCCTTCATAAATTTACAATGAAGGAAAGAAGGGGGAAAAAAACAAAGTAGAGACGGCAGAAAAGAAGAGAGAAAAAAACGTGTTTCTTTGTGTATCGTTTTTCTTGCAATAATTCATTCCGTTTATTTTTCATTAATTTTTCAAATGAAATAATTTTTTAGTTGAAATAAAAATAATTGCAATACACGAACTATATTTATTAAATTATAAGATGATTTAATCAACTTCATGATTGGATTACAATAAATCATGATTAATAGACAAAGATGTTTGACAATACACACAAGCCCACGACACGAGACTGTTTTGACAATGGACTCGTGCCTAAACTAGAAACTCAAATTAATTACTCTATGATGTCATTACCCTGACGTTTCTCAATTTCAGGTGTCACTAGAAGAGCTATATAACCAATCCTTTCCAAAGAATCATCAGAACTTGTTTCAACTCTTATAGTGCTAACAACTACTACATATTCTTTATTAATCATGAAAGCTAAAGTACAAATGAGAAACCTCAACAAGAGGACCAAATTGGTTGAGAGCGAACGTCGATTCAAGAGAGCCTGTGAACAGATTGTCCAATTGAACTACTCTTTAGACGCACTTCAAAAGAGGTACAACAGAGCCAAGACTGACAACAACAAGTCTTTCAGATACTCGCTACGTCTACGCATAGCAGTTGTTGATGGAATGCGCAACATGTACTACGACTACGCTCACCAGAAAGCAGAATCCGTAGCCGAACTGAGACAAGAACTGTTTGGTGAAGTTGTCGACATTATTTCAGAAGATTCTTCAGCAGACATTGAGATGTATGACTAGAGGAAAAGCACCAGACTTCTTCAAAAAACGGTTCTTTTCAGAGCCACACACATTTTTCAAAAAGAATCTGAATTTGTTGTCATTAGTTTAGTTTATCTATAGTTCTGTTTCCATATATTATAACTGCAGCCCTTTTCCTTCCCGACTGAAAAAAAAAAAAAAAACAACAAAAATACCCAAAAAAAAAAGAGGCTTAAATCCATAACTTTTCTATAAAAAAATGAATGCGTACACCTTATCTTGAAGTGCAACAGGCTATTTTATAAGAAATTGCGTACACCTTATTTTTGTAGCAGGCTTCAAATTTCGAACGTGTTTTTTGGGGGTTAATTTTCAAGTTTGAAAAATAAATAAATCAATGAACTTGGCATAAAATAATGATGAAAGTAATGTTTCGAACAAAATCCCCTCTCTCATAAAAGACTTAACTATTTTCGATATCTAACAAATTAACGCAATAAAATCCTTCATAAATTTACAATGAAGGAAAGAAGGGGGAAAAAACAAAGTAGAGACGGCAGAAAAGAAGAGAGAAAAAAACGTGTTTCTTTGTGTATCGTTTTTCTTGCAATAATTCATTCCGTTTATTTTTCATTAATTTTTCAAATGAAATAATTTTTTAGTTGAAATAAAAATAATTGCAATACACGAACTATATTTATTAAATTATAAGATGATTTAATCAACTTCATGATTGGATTACAATAAATCATGATTAATAGACAAAGATGTTTGACAATACACACAAGCCCACGACACGAGACTGTTTTGACAATGGACTCGTGCCTAAACTAGAAACTCAAATTAATTACTCTATGATGTCATTACCCTGACGTTTCTCAATTTCAGGTGTCACTAGAAGAGCTATATAACCAATCCTTTCCAAAGAATCATCAGAACTTGTTTCAACTCTTATAGTGCTAACAACTACTACATATTCTTTATTAATCATGAAAGCTAAAGTACAAATGAGAAACCTCAACAAGAGGACCAAATTGGTTGAGAGCGAACGTCGATTCAAGAGAGCCTGTGAACAGATTGTCCAATTGAACTACTCTTTAGACGCACTTCAAAAGAGGTACAACAGAGCCAAGACTGACAACAACAAGTCTTTCAGATACTCGCTACGTCTACGCATAGCAGTTGTTGATGGAATGCGCAACATGTACTACGACTACGCTCACCAGAAAGCAGAATCCGTAGCCGAACTGAGACAAGAACTGTTTGGTGAAGTTGTCGACATTATTTCAGAAGATTCTTCAGCAGACATTGAGATGTATGACTAGAGGAAAAGCACCAGACTTCTTCAAAAAACGGTTCTTTTCAGAGCCACACACATTTTTCAAAAAGAATCTGAATTTGTTGTCATTAGTTTAGTTTATCTATAGTTCTGTTCCATATATTATAACTGCAGCCCTTTTCCTTCCCGACTGAAAAAAAAAAAAACAACAAAAATACCAAAAAAAAAGAGGCTTAAATCCATAACTTTTCTATAAAAAAATGAATGCGTACACCTTATCTTGAAGTGCAACAGGCTATTTTATAAGAAATTGCGTACACCTTATTTTTGTAGCAGGCTTCAAATTTCGAACGTGTTTTTTGGGGGTTAATTTTCAAGTTTGAAAAATAAATAAATCAATGAACTTGGCATAAAATAATGATGAAAGTAATGTTTCGAACAAAATCCCCTCTCTCATAAAAGACTTAACTATTTTCGATATCTAACAAATTAACGCAATAAAATCCTTCATAAATTTACAATGAAGGAAAGAAGGGAAAAAAAACAAAGTAGAGACGGCAGAAAAGAAGAGAGAAAAAAACGTGTTTCTTTGTGTATCGTTTTTCTTGCAATAATTCATTCCGTTTATTTTTCATTAATTTTTCAAATGAAATAATTTTTTAGTTGAAATAAAAATAATTGCAATACACGAACTATATTTATTAAATTATAAGATGATTTAATCAACTTCATGATTGGATTACAATAAATCATGATTAATAGACAAAGATGTTTGACAATACACACAAGCCCACGACACGAGACTGTTTTGACAATGGACTCGTGCCTAAACTAGAAACTCAAATTAATTACTCTATGATGTCATTACCCTGACGTTTCTCAATTTCAGGTGTCACTAGAAGAGCTATATAACCAATCCTTTCCAAAGAATCATCAGAACTTGTTTCAACTCTTATAGTGCTAACAACTACTACATATTCTTTATTAATCATGAAAGCTAAAGTACAAATGAGAAACCTCAACAAGAGGACCAAATTGGTTGAGAGCGAACGTCGATTCAAAAGAGCCTGTGAACAGATTGTCCAATTGAACTACTCTTTAGACGCACTTCAAAAGAGGTACAACAGAGCCAAGACTGACAACAACAAGTCTTTCAGATACTCGCTACGTCTACGCATAGCAGTTGTTGATGGAATGCGCAACATGTACTACGACTACGCTCACCAGAAAGCAGAATCCGTAGCCGAACTGAGACAAGAACTGTTTGGTGAAGTTGTCGACATTATTTCAGAAGATTCTTCAGCAGACATTGAGATGTATGACTAGAGGAAAAGCACCAGACTTCTTCAAAAAACGGTTCTTTTCAGAGCCACACACATTTTTCAAAAAGAATCTGAATTTGTTGTCATTAGTTTAGTTTATCTATAGTTCTGTTTCCATATATTATAACTGCAGCCCTTTTCCTTCCCGACTGAAAAAAAAAAAAAAACAACAAAAATACCAAAAAAAAAAAAGAGGCTTAAATCCATAACTTTTCTATAAAAAAATGAATGCGTACACCTTATCTTGAAGTGCAACAGGCTATTTTATAAGAAATTGCGTACACCTTATTTTTGTAGCAGGCTTCAAATTTCGAACGTGTTTTTTGGGGGTTAATTTTCAAGTTTGAAAAATAAATAAATCAATGAACTTGGCATAAAATAATGATGAAAGTAATGTTTCGAACAAAATCCCCTCTCTCATAAAAGACTTAACTATTTTCGATATCTAACAAATTAACGCAATAAAATCCTTCATAAATTTACAATGAAGGAAAGAAGGGGGAAAAAAACAAAGTAGAGACGGCAGAAAAGAAGAGAGAAAAAAACGTGTTTCTTTGTGTATCGTTTTTCTTGCAATAATTCATTCCGTTTATTTTTCATTAATTTTTCAAATGAAATAATTTTTTAGTTGAAATAAAAATAATTGCAATACACGAACTATATTTATTAAATTATAAGATGATTTAATCAACTTCATGATTGGATTACAATAAATCATGATTAATAGACAAAGATGTTTGACAATACACACAAGCCCACGACACGAGACTGTTTTGACAATGGACTCGTGCCTAAACTAGAAACTCAAATTAATTACTCTATGATGTCATTACCCTGACGTTTCTCAATTTCAGGTGTCACTAGAAGAGCTATATAACCAATCCTTTCCAAAGAATCATCAGAACTTGTTTCAACTCTTATAGTGCTAACAACTACTACATATTCTTTATTAATCATGAAAGCTAAAGTACAAATGAGAAACCTCAACAAGAGGACCAAATTGGTTGAGAGCGAACGTCGATTCAAGAGAGCCTGTGAACAGATTGTCCAATTGAACTACTCTTTAGACGCACTTCAAAAGAGGTACAACAGAGCCAAGACTGACAACAACAAGTCTTTCAGATACTCGCTACGTCTACGCATAGCAGTTGTTGATGGAATGCGCAACATGTACTACGACTACGCTCACCAGAAAGCAGAATCCGTAGCCGAACTGAGACAAGAACTGTTTGGTGAAGTTGTCGACATTATTTCAGAAGATTCTTCAGCAGACATTGAGATGTATGACTAGTGGAAAAGCACCAGACTTCTTCAAAAAACGGTTCTTTTCAGAGCCACACACATTTTTCAAAAAGAATCTGAATTTGTTGTCATTAGTTTAGTTTATCTATAGTTCTGTTTCCATATATTATAACTGCAGCCCTTTTCCTTCCCGACTGAAAAAAAAAAAAAAACAACAAAAATACCAAAAAAAAAAAGAGGCTTAAATCCATAACTTTTCTATAAAAAAATGAATGCGTACACCTTATCTTGAAGTGCAACAGGCTATTTTATAAGAAATTGCGTACACCTTATTTTTGTAGCAGGCTTCAAATTTCGAACGTGTTTTTTGGGGGTTAATTTTCAAGTTTGAAAAATAAATAAATCAATGAACTTGGCATAAAATAATGATGAAAGTAATGTTTCGAACAAAATCCCCTCTCTCATAAAAGACTTAACTATTTTCGATATCTAACAAATTAACGCAATAAAATCCTTCATAAATTTACAATGAAGGAAAGAAGGGGGAAAAAAACAAAGTAGAGACGGCAGAAAAGAAGAGAGAAAAAAACGTGTTTCTTTGTGTATCGTTTTTCTTGCAATAATTCATTCCGTTTATTTTTCATTAATTTTTCAAATGAAATAATTTTTTAGTTGAAATAAAAATAATTGCAATACACGAACTATATTTATTAAATTATAAGATGATTTAATCAACTTCATGATTGGATTACAATAAATCATGATTAATAGACAAAGATGTTTGACAATACACACAAGCCCACGACACGAGACTGTTTTGACAATGGACTCGTGCCTAAACTAGAAACTCAAATTAATTACTCTATGATGTCATTACCCTGACGTTTCTCAATTTCAGGTGTCACTAGAAGAGCTATATAACCAATCCTTTCCAAAGAATCATCAGAACTTGTTTCAACTCTTATAGTGCTAACAACTACTACATATTCTTTATTAATCATGAAAGCTAAAGTACAAATGAGAAACCTCAACAAGAGGACCAAATTGGTTGAGAGCGAACGTCGATTCAAGAGAGCCTGTGAACAGATTGTCCAATTGAACTACTCTTTAGACGCACTTCAAAAGAGGTACAACAGAGCCAAGACTGACAACAACAAGTCTTTCAGATACTCGCTACGTCTACGCATAGCAGTTGTTGATGGAATGCGCAACATGTACTACGACTACGCTCACCAGAAAGCAGAATCCGTAGCCGAACTGAGACAAGAACTGTTTGGTGAAGTTGTCGACATTATTTCAGAAGATTCTTCAGCAGACATTGAGATGTATGACTAGAGGAAAAGCACCAGACTTCTTCAAAAAACGGTTCTTTTCAGAGCCACACACATTTTTCAAAAAGAATCTGAATTTGTTGTCATTAGTTTAGTTTATCTATAGTTCTGTTTCCATATATTATAACTGCAGCCCTTTTCCTTCCCGACTGAAAAAAAAAAAAAAACAACAAAAATACCAAAAAAAAAAAAGAGGCTTAAATCCATAACTTTTCTATAAAAAAATGAATGCGTACACCTTATCTTGAAGTGCAACAGGCTATTTTATAAGAAATTGCGTACACCTTATTTTTGTAGCAGGCTTCAAATTTCGAACGTGTTTTTTGGGGGTTAATTTTCAAGTTTGAAAAATAAATAAATCAATGAACTTGGCATAAAATAATGATGAAAGTAATGTTTCGAACAAAATCCCCTCTCTCATAAAAGACTTAACTATTTTCGATATCTAACAAATTAACGCAATAAAATCCTTCATAAATTTACAATGAAGGAAAGAAGGGGGAAAAAAACAAAGTAGAGACGGCAGAAAAGAAGAGAGAAAAAAACGTGTTTCTTTGTGTATCGTTTTTCTTGCAATAATTCATTCCGTTTATTTTTCATTAATTTTTCAAATGAAATAATTTTTTAGTTGAAATAAAAATAATTGCAATACACGAACTATATTTATTAAATTATAAGATGATTTAATCAACTTCATGATTGGATTACAATAAATCATGATTAATAGACAAAGATGTTTGACAATACACACAAGCCCACGACACGAGACTGTTTTGACAATGGACTCGTGCCTAAACTAGAAACTCAAATTAATTACTCTATGATGTCATTACCCTGACGTTTCTCAATTTCAGGTGTCACTAGAAGAGCTATATAACCAATCCTTTCCAAAGAATCATCAGAACTTGTTTCAACTCTTATAGTGCTAACAACTACTACATATTCTTTATTAATCATGAAAGCTAAAGTACAAATGAGAAACCTCAACAAGAGGACCAAATTGGTTGAGAGCGAACGTCGATTCAAGAGAGCCTGTGAACAGATTGTCCAATTGAACTACTCTTTAGACGCACTTCAAAAGAGGTACAACAGAGCCAAGACTGACAACAACAAGTCTTTCAGATACTCGCTACGTCTACGCATAGCAGTTGTTGATGGAATGCGCAACATGTACTACGACTACGCTCACCAGAAAGCAGAATCCGTAGCCGAACTGAGACAAGAACTGTTTGGTGAAGTTGTCGACATTATTTCAGAAGATTCTTCAGCAGACATTGAGATGTATGACTAGAGGAAAAGCACCAGACTTCTTCAAAAAACGGTTCTTTTCAGAGCCACACACATTTTTCAAAAAGAATCTGAATTTGTTGTCATTAGTTTAGTTTATCTATAGTTCTGTTTCCATATATTATAACTGCAGCCCTTTTCCTTCCCGACTGAAAAAAAAAAAAAAAACAACAAAAATACCAAAAAAAAAAAGAGGCTTAAATCCATAACTTTTCTATAAAAAAATGAATGCGTACACCTTATCTTGAAGTGCAACAGGCTATTTTATAAGAAATTGCGTACACCTTATTTTTGTAGCAGGCTTCAAATTTCGAACGTGTTTTTTGGGGGTTAATTTTCAAGTTTGAAAAATAAATAAATCAATGAACTTGGCATAAAATAATGATGAAAGTAATGTTTCGAACAAAATCCCCTCTCTCATAAAAGACTTAACTATTTTCGATATCTAACAAATTAACGCAATAAAATCCTTCATAAATTTACAATGAAGGAAAGAAGGGGGAAAAAAACAAAGTAGAGACGGCAGAAAAGAAGAGAGAAAAAAACGTGTTTCTTTGTGTATCGTTTTTCTTGCAATAATTCATTCCGTTTATTTTTCATTAATTTTTCAAATGAAATAATTTTTTAGTTGAAATAAAAATAATTGCAATACACGAACTATATTTATTAAATTATAAGATGATTTAATCAACTTCATGATTGGATTACAATAAATCATGATTAATAGACAAAGATGTTTGACAATACACACAAGCCCACGACACGAGACTGTTTTGACAATGGACTCGTGCCTAAACTAGAAACTCAAATTAATTACTCTATGATGTCATTACCCTGACGTTTCTCAATTTCAGGTGTCACTAGAAGAGCTATATAACCAATCCTTTCCAAAGAATCATCAGAACTTGTTTCAACTCTTATAGTGCTAACAACTACTACATATTCTTTATTAATCATGAAAGCTAAAGTACAAATGAGAAACCTCAACAAGAGGACCAAATTGGTTGAGAGCGAACGTCGATTCAAGAGAGCCTGTGAACAGATTGTCCAATTGAACTACTCTTTAGACGCACTTCAAAAGAGGTACAACAGAGCCAAGACTGACAACAACAAGTCTTTCAGATACTCGCTACGTCTACGCATAGCAGTTGTTGATGGAATGCGCAACATGTACTACGACTACGCTCACCAGAAAGCAGAATCCGTAGCCGAACTGAGACAAGAACTGTTTGGTGAAGTTGTCGACATTATTTCAGAAGATTCTTCAGCAGACATTGAGATGTATGACTAGAGGAAAAGCACCAGACTTCTTCAAAAAACGGTTCTTTTCAGAGCCACACACATTTTTCAAAAAGAATCTGAATTTGTTGTCATTAGTTTAGTTTATCTATAGTTCTGTTTCCATATATTATAACTGCAGCCCTTTTCCTTCCCGACTGAAAAAAAAAAAAAAAACAACAAAAATACCCAAAAAAAAAAGAGGCTTAAATCCATAACTTTTCTATAAAAAAATGAATGCGTACACCTTATCTTGAAGTGCAACAGGCTATTTTATAAGAAATTGCGTACACCTTATTTTTGTAGCAGGCTTCAAATTTCGAACGTGTTTTTTGGGGGTTAATTTTCAAGTTTGAAAAATAAATAAATCAATGAACTTGGCATAAAATAATGATGAAAGTAATGTTTCGAACAAAATCCCCTCTCTCATAAAAGACTTAACTATTTTCGATATCTAACAAATTAACGCAATAAAATCCTTCATAAATTTACAATGAAGGAAAGAAGGGGGAAAAAACAAAGTAGAGACGGCAGAAAAGAAGAGAGAAAAAAACGTGTTTCTTTGTGTATCGTTTTTCTTGCAATAATTCATTCCGTTTATTTTTCATTAATTTTTCAAATGAAATAATTTTTTAGTTGAAATAAAAATAATTGCAATACACGAACTATATTTATTAAATTATAAGATGATTTAATCAACTTCATGATTGGATTACAATAAATCATGATTAATAGACAAAGATGTTTGACAATACACACAAGCCCACGACACGAGACTGTTTTGACAATGGACTCGTGCCTAAACTAGAAACTCAAATTAATTACTCTATGATGTCATTACCCTGACGTTTCTCAATTTCAGGTGTCACTAGAAGAGCTATATAACCAATCCTTTCCAAAGAATCATCAGAACTTGTTTCAACTCTTATAGTGCTAACAACTACTACATATTCTTTATTAATCATGAAAGCTAAAGTACAAATGAGAAACCTCAACAAGAGGACCAAATTGGTTGAGAGCGAACGTCGATTCAAGAGAGCCTGTGAACAGATTGTCCAATTGAACTACTCTTTAGACGCACTTCAAAAGAGGTACAACAGAGCCAAGACTGACAACAACAAGTCTTTCAGATACTCGCTACGTCTACGCATAGCAGTTGTTGATGGAATGCGCAACATGTACTACGACTACGCTCACCAGAAAGCAGAATCCGTAGCCGAACTGAGACAAGAACTGTTTGGTGAAGTTGTCGACATTATTTCAGAAGATTCTTCAGCAGACATTGAGATGTATGACTAGAGGAAAAGCACCAGACTTCTTCAAAAAACGGTTCTTTTCAGAGCCACACACATTTTTCAAAAAGAATCTGAATTTGTTGTCATTAGTTTAGTTTATCTATAGTTCTGTTCCATATATTATAACTGCAGCCCTTTTCCTTCCCGACTGAAAAAAAAAAAAACAACAAAAATACCAAAAAAAAAGAGGCTTAAATCCATAACTTTTCTATAAAAAAATGAATGCGTACACCTTATCTTGAAGTGCAACAGGCTATTTTATAAGAAATTGCGTACACCTTATTTTTGTAGCAGGCTTCAAATTTCGAACGTGTTTTTTGGGGGTTAATTTTCAAGTTTGAAAAATAAATAAATCAATGAACTTGGCATAAAATAATGATGAAAGTAATGTTTCGAACAAAATCCCCTCTCTCATAAAAGACTTAACTATTTTCGATATCTAACAAATTAACGCAATAAAATCCTTCATAAATTTACAATGAAGGAAAGAAGGGAAAAAAAACAAAGTAGAGACGGCAGAAAAGAAGAGAGAAAAAAACGTGTTTCTTTGTGTATCGTTTTTCTTGCAATAATTCATTCCGTTTATTTTTCATTAATTTTTCAAATGAAATAATTTTTTAGTTGAAATAAAAATAATTGCAATACACGAACTATATTTATTAAATTATAAGATGATTTAATCAACTTCATGATTGGATTACAATAAATCATGATTAATAGACAAAGATGTTTGACAATACACACAAGCCCACGACACGAGACTGTTTTGACAATGGACTCGTGCCTAAACTAGAAACTCAAATTAATTACTCTATGATGTCATTACCCTGACGTTTCTCAATTTCAGGTGTCACTAGAAGAGCTATATAACCAATCCTTTCCAAAGAATCATCAGAACTTGTTTCAACTCTTATAGTGCTAACAACTACTACATATTCTTTATTAATCATGAAAGCTAAAGTACAAATGAGAAACCTCAACAAGAGGACCAAATTGGTTGAGAGCGAACGTCGATTCAAAAGAGCCTGTGAACAGATTGTCCAATTGAACTACTCTTTAGACGCACTTCAAAAGAGGTACAACAGAGCCAAGACTGACAACAACAAGTCTTTCAGATACTCGCTACGTCTACGCATAGCAGTTGTTGATGGAATGCGCAACATGTACTACGACTACGCTCACCAGAAAGCAGAATCCGTAGCCGAACTGAGACAAGAACTGTTTGGTGAAGTTGTCGACATTATTTCAGAAGATTCTTCAGCAGACATTGAGATGTATGACTAGAGGAAAAGCACCAGACTTCTTCAAAAAACGGTTCTTTTCAGAGCCACACACATTTTTCAAAAAGAATCTGAATTTGTTGTCATTAGTTTAGTTTATCTATAGTTCTGTTTCCATATATTATAACTGCAGCCCTTTTCCTTCCCGACTGAAAAAAAAAAAAAAACAACAAAAATACCAAAAAAAAAAAAGAGGCTTAAATCCATAACTTTTCTATAAAAAAATGAATGCGTACACCTTATCTTGAAGTGCAACAGGCTATTTTATAAGAAATTGCGTACACCTTATTTTTGTAGCAGGCTTCAAATTTCGAACGTGTTTTTTGGGGGTTAATTTTCAAGTTTGAAAAATAAATAAATCAATGAACTTGGCATAAAATAATGATGAAAGTAATGTTTCGAACAAAATCCCCTCTCTCATAAAAGACTTAACTATTTTCGATATCTAACAAATTAACGCAATAAAATCCTTCATAAATTTACAATGAAGGAAAGAAGGGGGAAAAAAACAAAGTAGAGACGGCAGAAAAGAAGAGAGAAAAAAACGTGTTTCTTTGTGTATCGTTTTTCTTGCAATAATTCATTCCGTTTATTTTTCATTAATTTTTCAAATGAAATAATTTTTTAGTTGAAATAAAAATAATTGCAATACACGAACTATATTTATTAAATTATAAGATGATTTAATCAACTTCATGATTGGATTACAATAAATCATGATTAATAGACAAAGATGTTTGACAATACACACAAGCCCACGACACGAGACTGTTTTGACAATGGACTCGTGCCTAAACTAGAAACTCAAATTAATTACTCTATGATGTCATTACCCTGACGTTTCTCAATTTCAGGTGTCACTAGAAGAGCTATATAACCAATCCTTTCCAAAGAATCATCAGAACTTGTTTCAACTCTTATAGTGCTAACAACTACTACATATTCTTTATTAATCATGAAAGCTAAAGTACAAATGAGAAACCTCAACAAGAGGACCAAATTGGTTGAGAGCGAACGTCGATTCAAGAGAGCCTGTGAACAGATTGTCCAATTGAACTACTCTTTAGACGCACTTCAAAAGAGGTACAACAGAGCCAAGACTGACAACAACAAGTCTTTCAGATACTCGCTACGTCTACGCATAGCAGTTGTTGATGGAATGCGCAACATGTACTACGACTACGCTCACCAGAAAGCAGAATCCGTAGCCGAACTGAGACAAGAACTGTTTGGTGAAGTTGTCGACATTATTTCAGAAGATTCTTCAGCAGACATTGAGATGTATGACTAGTGGAAAAGCACCAGACTTCTTCAAAAAACGGTTCTTTTCAGAGCCACACACATTTTTCAAAAAGAATCTGAATTTGTTGTCATTAGTTTAGTTTATCTATAGTTCTGTTTCCATATATTATAACTGCAGCCCTTTTCCTTCCCGACTGAAAAAAAAAAAAAAAACAACAAAAATACCAAAAAAAAAAAGAGGCTTAAATCCATAACTTTTCTATAAAAAAATGAATGCGTACACCTTATCTTGAAGTGCAACAGGCTATTTTATAAGAAATTGCGTACACCTTATTTTTGTAGCAGGCTTCAAATTTCGAACGTGTTTTTTGGGGGTTAATTTTCAAGTTTGAAAAATAAATAAATCAATGAACTTGGCATAAAATAATGATGAAAGTAATGTTTCGAACAAAATCCCCTCTCTCATAAAAGACTTAACTATTTTCGATATCTAACAAATTAACGCAATAAAATCCTTCATAAATTTACAATGAAGGAAAGAAGGGGGAAAAAAACAAAGTAGAGACGGCAGAAAAGAAGAGAGAAAAAAACGTGTTTCTTTGTGTATCGTTTTTCTTGCAATAATTCATTCCGTTTATTTTTCATTAATTTTTCAAATGAAATAATTTTTTAGTTGAAATAAAAATAATTGCAATACACGAACTATATTTATTAAATTATAAGATGATTTAATCAACTTCATGATTGGATTACAATAAATCATGATTAATAGACAAAGATGTTTGACAATACACACAAGCCCACGACACGAGACTGTTTTGACAATGGACTCGTGCCTAAACTAGAAACTCAAATTAATTACTCTATGATGTCATTACCCTGACGTTTCTCAATTTCAGGTGTCACTAGAAGAGCTATATAACCAATCCTTTCCAAAGAATCATCAGAACTTGTTTCAACTCTTATAGTGCTAACAACTACTACATATTCTTTATTAATCATGAAAGCTAAAGTACAAATGAGAAACCTCAACAAGAGGACCAAATTGGTTGAGAGCGAACGTCGATTCAAGAGAGCCTGTGAACAGATTGTCCAATTGAACTACTCTTTAGACGCACTTCAAAAGAGGTACAACAGAGCCAAGACTGACAACAACAAGTCTTTCAGATACTCGCTACGTCTACGCATAGCAGTTGTTGATGGAATGCGCAACATGTACTACGACTACGCTCACCAGAAAGCAGAATCCGTAGCCGAACTGAGACAAGAACTGTTTGGTGAAGTTGTCGACATTATTTCAGAAGATTCTTCAGCAGACATTGAGATGTATGACTAGAGGAAAAGCACCAGACTTCTTCAAAAAACGGTTCTTTTCAGAGCCACACACATTTTTCAAAAAGAATCTGAATTTGTTGTCATTAGTTTAGTTTATCTATAGTTCTGTTTCCATATATTATAACTGCAGCCCTTTTCCTTCCCGACTGAAAAAAAAAAAAAAACAACAAAAATACCAAAAAAAAAAAAGAGGCTTAAATCCATAACTTTTCTATAAAAAAATGAATGCGTACACCTTATCTTGAAGTGCAACAGGCTATTTTATAAGAAATTGCGTACACCTTATTTTTGTAGCAGGCTTCAAATTTCGAACGTGTTTTTTGGGGGTTAATTTTCAAGTTTGAAAAATAAATAAATCAATGAACTTGGCATAAAATAATGATGAAAGTAATGTTTCGAACAAAATCCCCTCTCTCATAAAAGACTTAACTATTTTCGATATCTAACAAATTAACGCAATAAAATCCTTCATAAATTTACAATGAAGGAAAGAAGGGGGAAAAAAACAAAGTAGAGACGGCAGAAAAGAAGAGAGAAAAAAACGTGTTTCTTTGTGTATCGTTTTTCTTGCAATAATTCATTCCGTTTATTTTTCATTAATTTTTCAAATGAAATAATTTTTTAGTTGAAATAAAAATAATTGCAATACACGAACTATATTTATTAAATTATAAGATGATTTAATCAACTTCATGATTGGATTACAATAAATCATGATTAATAGACAAAGATGTTTGACAATACACACAAGCCCACGACACGAGACTGTTTTGACAATGGACTCGTGCCTAAACTAGAAACTCAAATTAATTACTCTATGATGTCATTACCCTGACGTTTCTCAATTTCAGGTGTCACTAGAAGAGCTATATAACCAATCCTTTCCAAAGAATCATCAGAACTTGTTTCAACTCTTATAGTGCTAACAACTACTACATATTCTTTATTAATCATGAAAGCTAAAGTACAAATGAGAAACCTCAACAAGAGGACCAAATTGGTTGAGAGCGAACGTCGATTCAAGAGAGCCTGTGAACAGATTGTCCAATTGAACTACTCTTTAGACGCACTTCAAAAGAGGTACAACAGAGCCAAGACTGACAACAACAAGTCTTTCAGATACTCGCTACGTCTACGCATAGCAGTTGTTGATGGAATGCGCAACATGTACTACGACTACGCTCACCAGAAAGCAGAATCCGTAGCCGAACTGAGACAAGAACTGTTTGGTGAAGTTGTCGACATTATTTCAGAAGATTCTTCAGCAGACATTGAGATGTATGACTAGAGGAAAAGCACCAGACTTCTTCAAAAAACGGTTCTTTTCAGAGCCACACACATTTTTCAAAAAGAATCTGAATTTGTTGTCATTAGTTTAGTTTATCTATAGTTCTGTTTCCATATATTATAACTGCAGCCCTTTTCCTTCCCGACTGAAAAAACAAAAAAAACAACAAAAATACCAAAAAAAAAAAAGAGGCTTAAATCCATAACTTTTCTATAAAAAAATGAATGCGTACACCTTATCTTGAAGTGCAACAGGCTATTTTATAAGAAATTGCGTACACCTTATTTTTGTAGCAGGCTTCAAATTTCGAACGTGTTTTTTGGGGGTTAATTTTCAAGTTTGAAAAATAAATAAATCAATGAACTTGGCATAAAATAATGATGAAAGTAATGTTTCGAACAAAATCCCCTCTCTCATAAAAGACTTAACTATTTTCGATATCTAACAAATTAACGCAATAAAATCCTTCATAAATTTACAATGAAGGAAAGAAGGGGGAAAAAAACAAAGTAGAGACGGCAGAAAAGAAGAGAGAAAAAAACGTGTTTCTTTGTGTATCGTTTTTCTTGCAATAATTCATTCCGTTTATTTTTCATTAATTTTTCAAATGAAATAATTTTTTAGTTGAAATAAAAATAATTGCAATACACGAACTATATTTATTAAATTATAAGATGATTTAATCAACTTCATGATTGGATTACAATAAATCATGATTAATAGACAAAGATGTTTGACAATACACACAAGCCCACGACACGAGACTGTTTTGACAATGGACTCGTGCCTAAACTAGAAACTCAAATTAATTACTCTATGATGTCATTACCCTGACGTTTCTCAATTTCAGGTGTCACTAGAAGAGCTATATAACCAATCCTTTCCAAAGAATCATCAGAACTTGTTTCAACTCTTATAGTGCTAACAACTACTACATATTCTTTATTAATCATGAAAGCTAAAGTACAAATGAGAAACCTCAACAAGAGGACCAAATTGGTTGAGAGCGAACGTCGATTCAAGAGAGCCTGTGAACAGATTGTCCAATTGAACTACTCTTTAGACGCACTTCAAAAGAGGTACAACAGAGCCAAGACTGACAACAACAAGTCTTTCAGATACTCGCTACGTCTACGCATAGCAGTTGTTGATGGAATGCGCAACATGTACTACGACTACGCTCACCAGAAAGCAGAATCCGTAGCCGAACTGAGACAAGAACTGTTTGGTGAAGTTGTCGACATTATTTCAGAAGATTCTTCAGCAGACATTGAGATGTATGACTAGTGGAAAAGCACCAGACTTCTTCAAAAAACGGTTCTTTTCAGAGCCACACACATTTTTCAAAAAGAATCTGAATTTGTTGTCATTAGTTTAGTTTATCTATAGTTCTGTTTCCATATATTATAACTGCAGCCCTTTTCCTTCCCGACTGAAAAAAAAAAAAAAACAACAAAAATACCAAAAAAAAAAAAGAGGCTTAAATCCATAACTTTTCTATAAAAAAATGAATGCGTACACCTTATCTTGAAGTGCAACAGGCTATTTTATAAGAAATTGCGTACACCTTATTTTTGTAGCAGGCTTCAAATTTCGAACGTGTTTTTTGGGGGTTAATTTTCAAGTTTGAAAAATAAATAAATCAATGAACTTGGCATAAAATAATGATGAAAGTAATGTTTCGAACAAAATCCCCTCTCTCATAAAAGACTTAACTATTTTCGATATCTAACAAATTAACGCAATAAAATCCTTCATAAATTTACAATGAAGGAAAGAAGGGGGAAAAAAACAAAGTAGAGACGGCAGAAAAGAAGAGAGAAAAAAACGTGTTTCTTTGTGTATCGTTTTTCTTGCAATAATTCATTCCGTTTATTTTTCATTAATTTTTCAAATGAAATAATTTTTTAGTTGAAATAAAAATAATTGCAATACACGAACTATATTTATTAAATTATAAGATGATTTAATCAACTTCATGATTGGATTACAATAAATCATGATTAATAGACAAAGATGTTTGACAATACACACAAGCCCACGACACGAGACTGTTTTGACAATGGACTCGTGCCTAAACTAGAAACTCAAATTAATTACTCTATGATGTCATTACCCTGACGTTTCTCAATTTCAGGTGTCACTAGAAGAGCTATATAACCAATCCTTTCCAAAGAATCATCAGAACTTGTTTCAACTCTTATAGTGCTAACAACTACTACATATTCTTTATTAATCATGAAAGCTAAAGTACAAATGAGAAACCTCAACAAGAGGACCAAATTGGTTGAGAGCGAACGTCGATTCAAGAGAGCCTGTGAACAGATTGTCCAATTGAACTACTCTTTAGACGCACTTCAAAAGAGGTACAACAGAGCCAAAATTGACAACAACAAGTCTTTCAGATACTCGCTACGTCTACGCATAGCAGTTGTTGATGGAATGCGCAACATGTACTACGACTACGCTCACCAGAAAGCAGAATCCGTAGCCGAACTGAGACAAGAACTGTTTGGTGAAGTTGTCGACATTATTTCAGAAGATTCTTCAGCAGACATTGAGATGTATGACTAGAGGAAAAGCACCAGACTTCTTCAAAAAACGGTTCTTTTCAGAGCCACACACATTTTTCAAAAAGAATCTGAATTTGTTGTCATTAGTTTAGTTTATCTATAGTTCTGTTTCCATATATTATAACTGCAGCCCTTTTCCTTCCCGACTGAAAAAAAAAAAAAAAACAACAAAAATACCAAAAAAAAAAAAGAGGCTTAAATCCATAACTTTTCTATAAAAAAATGAATGCGTACACCTTATCTTGAAGTGCAACAGGCTATTTTATAAGAAATTGCGTACACCTTATTTTTGTAGCAGGCTTCAAATTTCGAACGTGTTTTTTGGGGGTTAATTTTCAAGTTTGAAAAATAAATAAATCAATGAACTTGGCATAAAATAATGATGAAAGTAATGTTTCGAACAAAATCCCCTCTCTCATAAAAGACTTAACTATTTTCGATATCTAACAAATTAACGCAATAAAATCCTTCATAAATTTACAATGAAGGAAAGAAGGGGGAAAAAAACAAAGTAGAGACGGCAGAAAAGAAGAGAGAAAAAAACGTGTTTCTTTGTGTATCGTTTTTCTTGCAATAATTCATTCCGTTTATTTTTCATTAATTTTTCAAATGAAATAATTTTTTAGTTGAAATAAAAATAATTGCAATACACGAACTATATTTATTAAATTATAAGATGATTTAATCAACTTCATGATTGGATTACAATAAATCATGATTAATAGACAAAGATGTTTGACAATACACACAAGCCCACGACACGAGACTGTTTTGACAATGGACTCGTGCCTAAACTAGAAACTCAAATTAATTACTCTATGATGTCATTACCCTGACGTTTCTCAATTTCAGGTGTCACTAGAAGAGCTATATAACCAATCCTTTCCAAAGAATCATCAGAACTTGTTTCAACTCTTATAGTGCTAACAACTACTACATATTCTTTATTAATCATGAAAGCTAAAGTACAAAATTATAAGATGATTTAATCAACTTCATGATTGGATTACAATAAATCATGATTAATAGACAAAGATGTTTGACAATACACACAAGCCCACGACACGAGACTGTTTTGACAATGGACTCGTGCCTAAACTAGAAACTCAAATTAATTACTCTATGATGTCATTACCCTGACGTTTCTCAATTTCAGGTGTCACTAGAAGAGCTATATAACCAATCCTTTCCAAAGAATCATCAGAACTTGTTTCAACTCTTATAGTGCTAACAACTACTACATATTCTTTATTAATCATGAAAGCTAAAGTACAAATGAGAAACCTCAACAAGAGGACCAAATTGGTTGAGAGCGAACGTCGATTCAAGAGAGCCTGTGAACAGATTGTCCAATTGAACTACTCTTTAGACGCACTTCAAAAGAGGTACAACAGAGCCAAGACTGACAACAACAAGTCTTTCAGATACTCGCTACGTCTACGCATAGCAGTTGTTGATGGAATGCGCAACATGTACTACGACTACGCTCACCAGAAAGCAGAATCCGTAGCCGAACTGAGACAAGAACTGTTTGGTGAAGTTGTCGACATTATTTCAGAAGATTCTTCAGCAGACATTGAGATGTATGACTAGAGGAAAAGCACCAGACTTCTTCAAAAAATTTGTTGTCATTAGTTTAGTTTATCTATAGTTCTGTTTCCATATATTATAACTGCAGCCCTTTTCCTTCCCGACTGAAAAAAAAAAAAAAAACAACAAAAATACCAAAAAAAAAAAGAGGCTTAAATCCATAACTTTTCTATAAAAATATGAATGCGTACACCTTATCTTGAAGTGCAACAGGCTATTTTATAAGAAATTGCGTACACCTTATTTTTGTAGCAGGCTTCAAATTTCGAACGTGTTTTTTGGGGGTTAATTTTCAAGTTTGAAAAATAAATAAATCAATGAACTTGGCATAAAATAATGATGAAAGTAATGTTTCGAACAAAATCCCCTCTCTCATAAAAGACTTAACTATTTTCGATATCTAACAAATTAACGCAATAAAATCCTTCATAAATTTACAATGAAGGAAAGAAGGGAAAAAAAACAAAGTAGAGACGGCAGAAAAGAAGAGAGAAAAAAACGTGTTTCTTTGTGTATCGTTTTTCTTGCAATAATTCATTCCGTTTATTTTTCATTAATTTTTCAAATGAAATAATTTTTTAGTTGAAATAAAAATAATTGCAATACACGAACTATATTTATTAAATTATAAGATGATTTAATCAACTTCATGATTGGATTACAATAAATCATGATTAATAGACAAAGATGTTTGACAATACACACAAGCCCACGACACGAGACTGTTTTGACAATGGACTCGTGCCTAAACTAGAAACTCAAATTAATTACTCTATGATGTCATTACCCTGACGTTTCTCAATTTCAGGTGTCACTAGAAGAGCTATATAACCAATCCTTTCCAAAGAATCATCAGAACTTGTTTCAACTCTTATAGTGCTAACAACTACTACATATTCTTTATTAATCATGAAAGCTAAAGTACAAATGAGAAACCTCAACAAGAGGACCAAATTGGTTGAGAGCGAACGTCGATTCAAGAGAGCCTGTGAACAGATTGTCCAATTGAACTACTCTTTAGACGCACTTCAAAAGAGGTACAACAGAGCCAAGACTGACAACAACAAGTCTTTCAGATACTCGCTACGTCTACGCATAGCAGTTGTTGATGGAATGCGCAACATGTACTACGACTACGCTCACCAGAAAGCAGAATCCGTAGCCGAACTGAGACAAGAACTGTTTGGTGAAGTTGTCGACATTATTTCAGAAGATTCTTCAGCAGACATTGAGATGTATGACTAGAGGAAAAGCACCAGACTTCTTCAAAAAACGGTTCTTTTCAGAGCCACACACATTTTTCAAAAAGAATCTGAATTTGTTGTCATTAGTTTAGTTTATCTATAGTTCTGTTTCCATATATTATAACTGCAGCCCTTTTCCTTCCCGACTGAAAAAAAAAAAAAAACAACAAAAATACCAAAAAAAAAAAAGAGGCTTAAATCCATAACTTTTCTATAAAAAAATGAATGCGTACACCTTATCTTGAAGTGCAACAGGCTATTTTATAAGAAATTGCGTACACCTTATTTTTGTAGCAGGCTTCAAATTTCGAACGTGTTTTTTGGGGGTTAATTTTCAAGTTTGAAAAATAAATAAATCAATGAACTTGGCATAAAATAATGATGAAAGTAATGTTTCGAACAAAATCCCCTCTCTCATAAAAGACTTAACTATTTTCGATATCTAACAAATTAACGCAATAAAATCCTTCATAAATTTACAATGAAGGAAAGAAGGGGGAAAAAAACAAAGTAGAGACGGCAGAAAAGAAGAGAGAAAAAAAACGTGTTTCTTTGTGTATCGTTTTTCTTGCAATAATTCATTCCGTTTATTTTTCATTAATTTTTCAAATGAAATAATTTTTTAGTTGAAATAAAAATAATTGCAATACACGAACTATATTTATTAAATTATAAGATGATTTAATCAACTTCATGATTGGATTACAATAAATCATGATTAATAGACAAAGATGTTTGACAATACACACAAGCCCACGACACGAGACTGTTTTGACAATGGACTCGTGCCTAAACTAGAAACTCAAATTAATTACTCTATGATGTCATTACCCTGACGTTTCTCAATTTCAGGTGTCACTAGAAGAGCTATATAACCAATCCTTTCCAAAGAATCATCAGAACTTGTTTCAACTCTTATAGTGCTAACAACTACTACATATTCTTTATTAATCATGAAAGCTAAAGTACAAATGAGAAACCTCAACAAGAGGACCAAATTGGTTGAGAGCGAACGTCGATTCAAGAGAGCCTGTGAACAGATTGTCCAATTGAACTACTCTTTAGACGCACTTCAAAAGAGGTACAACAGAGCCAAGACTGACAACAACAAGTCTTTCAGATACTCGCTACGTCTACGCATAGCAGTTGTTGATGGAATGCGCAACATGTACTACGACTACGCTCACCAGAAAGCAGAATCCGTAGCCGAACTGAGACAAGAACTGTTTGGTGAAGTTGTCGACATTATTTCAGAAGATTCTTCAGCAGACATTGAGATGTATGACTAGAGGAAAAGCACCAGACTTCTTCAAAAAACGGTTCTTTTCAGAGCCACACACATTTTTCAAAAAGAATCTGAATTTGTTGTCATTAGTTTAGTTTATCTATAGTTCTGTTTCCATATATTATAACTGCAGCCCTTTTCCTTCCCGACTGAAAAAAAAAAAAAAAACAACAAAAATACCAAAAAAAAAAAGAGGCTTAAATCCATAACTTTTCTATAAAAAAATGAATGCGTACACCTTATCTTGAAGTGCAACAGGCTATTTTATAAGAAATTGCGTACACCTTATTTTTGTAGCAGGCTTCAAATTTCGAACGTGTTTTTTGGGGGTTAATTTTCAAGTTTGAAAAATAAATAAATCAATGAACTTGGCATAAAATAATGATGAAAGTAATGTTTCGAACAAAATCCCCTCTCTCATAAAAGACTTAACTATTTTCGATATCTAACAAATTAACGCAATAAAATCCTTCATAAATTTACAATGAAGGAAAGAAGGGGGAAAAAAACAAAGTAGAGACGGCAGAAAAGAAGAGAGAAAAAAACGTGTTTCTTTGTGTATCGTTTTTCTTGCAATAATTCATTCCGTTTATTTTTCATTAATTTTTCAAATGAAATAATTTTTTAGTTGAAATAAAAATAATTGCAATACACGAACTATATTTATTAAATTATAAGATGATTTAATCAACTTCATGATTGGATTACAATAAATCATGATTAATAGACAAAGATGTTTGACAATACACACAAGCCCACGACACGAGACTGTTTTGACAATGGACTCGTGCCTAAACTAGAAACTCAAATTAATTACTCTATGATGTCATTACCCTGACGTTTCTCAATTTCAGGTGTCACTAGAAGAGCTATATAACCAATCCTTTCCAAAGAATCATCAGAACTTGTTTCAACTCTTATAGTGCTAACAACTACTACATATTCTTTATTAATCATGAAAGCTAAAGTACAAATGAGAAACCTCAACAAGAGGACCAAATTGGTTGAGAGCGAACGTCGATTCAAGAGAGCCTGTGAACAGATTGTCCAATTGAACTACTCTTTAGACGCACTTCAAAAGAGGTACAACAGAGCCAAGACTGACAACAACAAGTCTTTCAGATACTCGCTACGTCTACGCATAGCAGTTGTTGATGGAATGCGCAACATGTACTACGACTACGCTCACCAGAAAGCAGAATCCGTAGCCGAACTGAGACAAGAACTGTTTGGTGAAGTTGTCGACATTATTTCAGAAGATTCTTCAGCAGACATTGAGATGTATGACTAGAGGAAAAGCACCAGACTTCTTAAAAAAACGGTTCTTTTCAGAGCCACACACATTTTTCAAAAAGAATCTGAATTTGTTGTCATTAGTTTAGTTTATCTATAGTTCTGTTCCATATATTATAACTGCAGCCCTTTTCCTTCCCGACTGAAAAAAAAAAAAACAACAAAAATACCAAAAAAAAAGAGGCTTAAATCCATAACTTTTCTATAAAAAAATGAATGCGTACACCTTATCTTGAAGTGCAACAGGCTATTTTATAAGAAATTGCGTACACCTTATTTTTGTAGCAGGCTTCAAATTTCGAACGTGTTTTTTGGGGGTTAATTTTCAAGTTTGAAAAATAAATAAATCAATGAACTTGGCATAAAATAATGATGAAAGTAATGTTTCGAACAAAATCCCCTCTCTCATAAAAGACTTAACTATTTTCGATATCTAACAAATTAACGCAATAAAATCCTTCATAAATTTACAATGAAGGAAAGAAGGGAAAAAAAACAAAGTAGAGACGGCAGAAAAGAAGAGAGAAAAAAACGTGTTTCTTTGTGTATCGTTTTTCTTGCAATAATTCATTCCGTTTATTTTTCATTAATTTTTCAAATGAAATATTTTTTTAGTTGAAATAAAAATAATTGCAATACACGAACTATATTTATTAAATTATAAGATGATTTAATCAACTTCATGATTGGATTACAATAAATCATGATTAATAGACAAAGATGTTTGACAATACACACAAGCCCACGACACGAGACTGTTTTGACAATGGACTCGTGCCTAAACTAGAAACTCAAATTAATTACTCTATGATGTCATTACCCTGACGTTTCTCAATTTCAGGTGTCACTAGAAGAGCTATATAACCAATCCTTTCCAAAGAATCATCAGAACTTGTTTCAACTCTTATAGTGCTAACAACTACTACATATTCTTTATTAATCATGAAAGCTAAAGTACAAATGAGAAACCTCAACAAGAGGACCAAATTGGTTGAGAGCGAACGTCGATTCAAGAGAGCCTGTGAACAGATTGTCCAATTGAACTACTCTTTAGACGCACTTCAAAAGAGGTACAACAGAGCCAAAATTGACAACAACAAGTCTTTCAGATACTCGCTACGTCTACGCATAGCAGTTGTTGATGGAATGCGCAACATGTACTACGACTACGCTCACCAGAAAGCAGAATCCGTAGCCGAACTGAGACAAGAACTGTTTGGTGAAGTTGTCGACATTATTTCAGAAGATTCTTCAGCAGACATTGAGATGTATGACTAGAGGAAAAGCACCAGACTTCTTCAAAAAACGGTTCTTTTCAGAGCCACACACATTTTTCAAAAAGAATCTGAATTTGTTGTCATTAGTTTAGTTTATCTATAGTTCTGTTTCCATATATTATAACTGCAGCCCTTTTCCTTCCCGACTGAAAAAAAAAAAAACAACAAAAATACCAAAAAAAAAAAGAGGCTTAAATCCATAACTTTTCTATAAAAATATGAATGCGTACACCTTATCTTGAAGTGCAACAGGCTATTTTATAAGAAATTGCGTACACCTTATTTTTGTAGCAGGCTTCAAATTTCGAACGTGTTTTTTGGGGGTTAATTTTCAAGTTTGAAAAATAAATAAATCAATGAACTTGGCATAAAATAATGATGAAAGTAATGTTTCGAACAAAATCCCCTCTCTCATAAAAGACTTAACTATTTTCGATATCTAACAAATTAACGCAATAAAATCCTTCATAAATTTACAATGAAGGAAAGAAGGGGGAAAAAAACAAAGTAGAGACGGCAGAAAAGAAGAGAGAAAAAAACGTGTTTCTTTGTGTATCGTTTTTCTTGCAATAATTCATTCCGTTTATTTTTCATTAATTTTTCAAATGAAATAATTTTTTAGTTGAAATAAAAATAATTGCAATACACGAACTATATTTATTAAATTATAAGATGATTTAATCAACTTCATGATTGGATTACAATAAATCATGATTAATAGACAAAGATGTTTGACAATACACACAAGCCCACGACACGAGACTGTTTTGACAATGGACTCGTGCCTAAACTAGAAACTCAAATTAATTACTCTATGATGTCATTACCCTGACGTTTCTCAATTTCAGGTGTCACTAGAAGAGCTATATAACCAATCCTTTCCAAAGAATCATCAGAACTTGTTTCAACTCTTATAGTGCTAACAACTACTACATATTCTTTATTAATCATGAAAGCTAAAGTACAAATGAGAAACCTCAACAAGAGGACCAAATTGGTTGAGAGCGAACGTCGATTCAAGAGAGCCTGTGAACAGATTGTCCAATTGAACTACTCTTTAGACGCACTTCAAAAGAGGTACAACAGAGCCAAAATTGACAACAACAAGTCTTTCAGATACTCGCTACGTCTACGCATAGCAGTTGTTGATGGAATGCGCAACATGTACTACGACTACGCTCACCAGAAAGCAGAATCCGTAGCCGAACTGAGACAAGAACTGTTTGGTGAAGTTGTCGACATTATTTCAGAAGATTCTTCAGCAGACATTGAGATGTATGACTAGAGGAAAAGCACCAGACTTCTTCAAAAAACGGTTCTTTTCAGAGCCACACACATTTTTCAAAAAGAATCTGAATTTGTTGTCATTAGTTTAGTTTATCTATAGTTCTGTTTCCATATATTATAACTGCAGCCCTTTTCCTTCCCGACTGAAAAAAAACAAACCAAAAATACCAAAAATAAAAGAGGCTTAAATCCATAACTTTTCTATAAAAAAATGAATGCGTACACCTTATCTTGAAGTGCAACAGGCTATTTTATAAGAAATTGCGTACACCTTATTTTTGTAGCAGGCTTCAAATTTCGAACGTGTTTTTTGGGGGTTAATTTTCAAGTTTGAAAAATAAATAAATCAATGAACTTGGCATAAAATAATGATGAAAGTAATGTTTCGAACAAAATCCCCTCTCTCATAAAAGACTTAACTATTTTCGATATCTAACAAATTAACGCAATAAAATCCTTCATAAATTTACAATGAAGGAAAGAAGGGGGGAAAAAACAAAGTAGAGACGGCAGAAAAGAAGAGAGAAAAAAACGTGTTTCTTTGTGTATCGTTTTTCTTGCAATAATTCATTCCGTTTATTTTTCATTAATTTTTCAAATGAAATAATTTTTTAGTTGAAATAAAAATAATTGCAATACACGAACTATATTTATTAAATTATAAGATGATTTAATCAACTTCATGATTGGATTACAATAAATCATGATTAATAGACAAAGATGTTTGACAATACACACAAGCCCACGACACGAGACTGTTTTGACAATGGACTCGTGCCTAAACTAGAAACTCAAATTAATTACTCTATGATGTCATTACCCTGACGTTTCTCAATTTCAGGTGTCACTAGAAGAGCTATATAACCAATCCTTTCCAAAGAATCATCAGAACTTGTTTCAACTCTTATAGTGCTAACAACTACTACATATTCTTTATTAATCATGAAAGCTAAAGTACAAATGAGAAACCTCAACAAGAGGACCAAATTGGTTGAGAGCGAACGTCGATTCAAGAGAGCCTGTGAACAGATTGTCCAATTGAACTACTCTTTAGACGCACTTCAAAAGAGGTACAACAGAGCCAAGACTGACAACAACAAGTCTTTCAGATACTCGCTACGTCTACGCATAGCAGTTGTTGATGAAATGCGCAACATGTACTACGACTACGCTCACCAGAAAGCAGAATCCGTAGCCGAACTGAGACAAGAACTGTTTGGTGAAGTTGTCGACATTATTTCAGAAGATTCTTCAGCAGACATTGAGATGTATGACTAGAGGAAAAGCACCAGACTTCTTCAAAAAACGGTTCTTTTCAGAGCCACACACATTTTTCAAAAAGAATCTGAATTTGTTGTCATTAGTTTAGTTTATCTATAGTTCTGTTTCCATATATTATAACTGCAGCCCTTTTCCTTCCCGACTGAAAAAAAAAAAACAACAAAAATACCAAAAAAAAAAAGAGGCTTAAATCCATAACTTTTCTATAAAAAAATGAATGCGTACACCTTATCTTGAAGTGCAACAGGCTATTTTATAAGAAATTGCGTACACCTTATTTTTGTAGCAGGCTTCAAATTTCGAACGTGTTTTTTGGGGGTTAATTTTCAAGTTTGAAAAATAAATAAATCAATGAACTTGGCATAAAATAATGATGAAAGTAATGTTTCGAACAAAATCCCCTCTCTCATAAAAGACTTAACTATTTTCGATATCTAACAAATTAACGCAATAAAATCCTTCATAAATTTACAATGAAGGAAAGAAGGGGGAAAAAAACAAAGTAGAGACGGCAGAAAAGAAGAGAGAAAAAAACGTGTTTCTTTGTGTATCGTTTTTCTTGCAATAATTCATTCCGTTTATTTTTCATTAATTTTTCAAATGAAATAATTTTTTAGTTGAAATAAAAATAATTGCAATACACGAACTATATTTATTAAATTATAAGATGATTTAATCAACTTCATGATTGGATTACAATAAATCATGATTAATAGACAAAGATGTTTGACAATACACACAAGCCCACGACACGAGACTGTTTTGACAATGGACTCGTGCCTAAACTAGAAACTCAAATTAATTACTCTATGATGTCATTACCCTGACGTTTCTCAATTTCAGGTGTCACTAGAAGAGCTATATAACCAATCCTTTCCAAAGAATCATCAGAACTTGTTTCAACTCTTATAGTGCTAACAACTACTACATATTCTTTATTAATCATGAAAGCTAAAGTACAAATGAGAAACCTCAACAAGAGGACCAAATTGGTTGAGAGCGAACGTCGATTCAAGAGAGCCTGTGAACAGATTGTCCAATTGAACTACTCTTTAGACGCACTTCAAAAGAGGTACAACAGAGCCAAAATTGACAACAACAAGTCTTTCAGATACTCGCTACGTCTACGCATAGCAGTTGTTGATGGAATGCGCAACATGTACTACGACTACGCTCACCAGAAAGCAGAATCCGTAGCCGAACTGAGACAAGAACTGTTTGGTGAAGTTGTCGACATTATTTCAGAAGATTCTTCAGCAGACATTGAGATGTATGACTAGAGGAAAAGCACCAGACTTCTTCAAAAAACGGTTCTTTTCAGAGCCACACACATTTTTCAAAAAGAATCTGAATTTGTTGTCATTAGTTTAGTTTATCTATAGTTCTGTTTCCATATATTATAACTGCAGCCCTTTTCCTTCCCGACTGAAAAAAAAAAACAACAAAAATACCAAAAAAAAAAAGAGGCTTAAATCCATAACTTTTCTATAAAAAAATGAATGCGTACACCTTATCTTGAAGTGCAACAGGCTATTTTATAAGAAATTGCGTACACCTTATTTTTGTAGCAGGCTTCAAATTTCGAACGTGTTTTTTGGGGGTTAATTTTCAAGTTTGAAAAATAAATAAATCAATGAACTTGGCATAAAATAATGATGAAAGTAATGTTTCGAACAAAATCCCCTCTCTCATAAAAGACTTAACTATTTTCGATATCTAACAAATTAACGCAATAAAATCCTTCATAAATTTACAATGAAGGAAAGAAGGGGGAAAAAAACAAAGTAGAGACGGCAGAAAAGAAGAGAGAAAAAAACGTGTTTCTTTGTGTATCGTTTTTCTTGCAATAATTCATTCCGTTTATTTTTCATTAATTTTTCAAATGAAATAATTTTTTAGTTGAAATAAAAATAATTGCAATACACGAACTATATTTATTAAATTATAAGATGATTTAATCAACTTCATGATTGGATTACAATAAATCATGATTAATAGACAAAGATGTTTGACAATACACACAAGCCCACGACACGAGACTGTTTTGACAATGGACTCGTGCCTAAACTAGAAACTCAAATTAATTACTCTATGATGTCATTACCCTGACGTTTCTCAATTTCAGGTGTCACTAGAAGAGCTATATAACCAATCCTTTCCAAAGAATCATCAGAACTTGTTTCAACTCTTATAGTGCTAACAACTACTACATATTCTTTATTAATCATGAAAGCTAAAGTACAAATGAGAAACCTCAACAAGAGGACCAAATTGGTTGAGAGCGAACGTCGATTCAAGAGAGCCTGTGAACAGATTGTCCAATTGAACTACTCTTTAGACGCACTTCAAAAGAGGTACAACAGAGCCAAAATTGACAACAACAAGTCTTTCAGATACTCGCTACGTCTACGCATAGCAGTTGTTGATGGAATGCGCAACATGTACTACGACTACGCTCACCAGAAAGCAGAATCCGTAGCCGAACTGAGACAAGAACTGTTTGGTGAAGTTGTCGACATTATTTCAGAAGATTCTTCAGCAGACATTGAGATGTATGACTAGAGGAAAAGCACCAGACTTCTTCAAAAAACGGTTCTTTTCAGAGCCACACACATTTTTCAAAAAGAATCTGAATTTGTTGTCATTAGTTTAGTTTATCTATAGTTCTGTTTCCATATATTATAACTGCAGCCCTTTTCCTTCCCGACTGAAAAAAAAAAAAAACAACAAAAATACCAAAAAAAAAAAGAGGCTTAAATCCATAACTTTTCTATAAAAAAATGAATGCGTACACCTTATCTTGAAGTGCAACAGGCTATTTTATAAGAAATTGCGTACACCTTATTTTTGTAGCAGGCTTCAAATTTCGAACGTGTTTTTTGGGGGTTAATTTTCAAGTTTGAAAAATAAATAAATCAATGAACTTGGCATAAAATAATGATGAAAGTAATGTTTCGAACAAAATCCCCTCTCTCATAAAAGACTTAACTATTTTCGATATCTAACAAATTAACGCAATAAAATCCTTCATAAATTTACAATGAAGGAAAGAAGGGGGAAAAAAACAAAGTAGAGACGGCAGAAAAGAAGAGAGAAAAAAACGTGTTTCTTTGTGTATCGTTTTTCTTGCAATAATTCATTCCGTTTATTTTTCATTAATTTTTCAAATGAAATAATTTTTTAGTTGAAATAAAAATAATTGCAATACACGAACTATATTTATTAAATTATAAGATGATTTAATCAACTTCATGATTGGATTACAATAAATCATGATTAATAGACAAAGATGTTTGACAATACACACAAGCCCACGACACGAGACTGTTTTGACAATGGACTCGTGCCTAAACTAGAAACTCAAATTAATTACTCTATGATGTCATTACCCTGACGTTTCTCAATTTCAGGTGTCACTAGAAGAGCTATATAACCAATCCTTTCCAAAGAATCATCAGAACTTGTTTCAACTCTTATAGTGCTAACAACTACTACATATTCTTTATTAATCATGAAAGCTAAAGTACAAATGAGAAACCTCAACAAGAGGACCAAATTGGTTGAGAGCGAACGTCGATTCAAGAGAGCCTGTGAACAGATTGTCCAATTGAACTACTCTTTAGACGCACTTCAAAAGAGGTACAACAGAGCCAAGACTGACAACAACAAGTCTTTCAGATACTCGCTACGTCTACGCATAGCAGTTGTTGATGGAATGCGCAACATGTACTACGACTACGCTCACCAGAAAGCAGAATACGTAGCCGAACTGAGACAAGAACTGTTTGGTGAAGTTGTCGACATTATTTCAGAAGATTCTTCAGCAGACATTGAGATGTATGACTAGAGGAAAAGCACCAGACTTCTTCAAAAAATGGTTCTTTTCAGAGCCACACACATTTTTCAAAAAGAATCTGAATTTGTTGTCATTAGTTTAGTTTATCTATAGTTCTGTTTCCATATATTATAACTGCAGCCCTTTTCCTTCCCGACTGAAAAAAAAAAAAAACAACAAAAATACCAAAAAAAAAAAAGAGGCTTAAATCCATAACTTTTCTATAAAAAAATGAATGCGTACACCTTATCTTGAAGTGCAACAGGCTATTTTATAAGAAATTGCGTACACCTTATTTTTGTAGCAGGCTTCAAATTTCGAACGTGTTTTTTGGGGGTTAATTTTCAAGTTTGAAAAATAAATAAATCAATGAACTTGGCATAAAATAATGATGAAAGTAATGTTTCGAACAAAATCCCCTCTCTCATAAAAGACTTAACTATTTTCGATATCTAACAAATTAACGCAATAAAATCCTTCATAAATTTACAATGAAGGAAAGAAGGGGGAAAAAAACAAAGTAGAGACGGCAGAAAAGAAGAGAGAAAAAAACGTGTTTCTTTGTGTATCGTTTTTCTTGCAATAATTCATTCCGTTTATTTTTCATTAATTTTTCAAATGAAATAATTTTTTAGTTGAAATAAAAATAATTGCAATACACGAACTATATTTATTAAATTATAAGATGATTTAATCAACTTCATGATTGGATTACAATAAATCATGATTAATAGACAAAGATGTTTGACAATACACACAAGCCCACGACACGAGACTGTTTTGACAATGGACTCGTGCCTAAACTAGAAACTCAAATTAATTACTCTATGATGTCATTACCCTGACGTTTCTCAATTTCAGGTGTCACTAGAAGAGCTATATAACCAATCCTTTCCAAAGAATCATCAGAACTTGTTTCAACTCTTATAGTGCTAACAACTACTACATATTCTTTATTAATCATGAAAGCTAAAGTACAAATGAGAAACCTCAACAAGAGGACCAAATTGGTTGAGAGCGAACGTCGATTCAAGAGAGCCTGTGAACAGATTGTCCAATTGAACTACTCTTTAGACGCACTTCAAAAGAGGTACAACAGAGCCAAAATTGACAACAACAAGTCTTTCAGATACTCGCTACGTCTACGCATAGCAGTTGTTGATGGAATGCGCAACATGTACTACGACTACGCTCACCAGAAAGCAGAATCCGTAGCCGAACTGAGACAAGAACTGTTTGGTGAAGTTGTCGACATTATTTCAGAAGATTCTTCAGCAGACATTGAGATGTATGACTAGAGGAAAAGCACCAGACTTCTTCAAAAAACGGTTCTTTTCAGAGCCACACACATTTTTCAAAAAGAATCTGAATTTGTTGTCATTAGTTTAGTTTATCTATAGTTCTGTTTCCATATATTATAACTGCAGCCCTTTTCCTTCCCGACTGAAAAAAAAAAACCAACAAAAATACCAAAAAAAAAAAGAGGCTTAAATCCATAACTTTTCTATAAAAAAATGAATGCGTACACCTTATCTTGAAGTGCAACAGGCTATTTTATAAGAAATTGCGTACACCTTATTTTTGTAGCAGGCTTCAAATTTCGAACGTGTTTTTTGGGGGTTAATTTTCAAGTTTGAAAAATAAATAAATCAATGAACTTGGCATAAAATAATGATGAAAGTAATGTTTCGAACAAAATCCCCTCTCTCATAAAAGACTTAACTATTTTCGATATCTAACAAATTAACGCAATAAAATCCTTCATAAATTTACAATGAAGGAAAGAAGGGGGAAAAAAACAAAGTAGAGACGGCAGAAAAGAAGAGAGAAAAAAACGTGTTTCTTTGTGTATCGTTTTTCTTGCAATAATTCATTCCGTTTATTTTTCATTAATTTTTCAAATGAAATAATTTTTTAGTTGAAATAAAAATAATTGCAATACACGAACTATATTTATTAAATTATAAGATGATTTAATCAACTTCATGATTGGATTACAATAAATCATGATTAATAGACAAAGATGTTTGACAATACACACAAGCCCACGACACGAGACTGTTTTGACAATGGACTCGTGCCTAAACTAGAAACTCAAATTAATTACTCTATGATGTCATTACCCTGACGTTTCTCAATTTCAGGTGTCACTAGAAGAGCTATATAACCAATCCTTTCCAAAGAATCATCAGAACTTGTTTCAACTCTTATAGTGCTAACAACTACTACATATTCTTTATTAATCATGAAAGCTAAAGTACAAATGAGAAACCTCAACAAGAGGACCAAATTGGTTGAGAGCGAACGTCGATTCAAGAGAGCCTGTGAACAGATTGTCCAATTGAACTACTCTTTAGACGCACTTCAAAAGAGGTACAACAGAGCCAAAATTGACAACAACAAGTCTTTCAGATACTCGCTACGTCTACGCATAGCAGTTGTTGATGGAATGCGCAACATGTACTACGACTACGCTCACCAGAAAGCAGAATCCGTAGCCGAACTGAGACAAGAACTGTTTGGTGAAGTTGTCGACATTATTTCAGAAGATTCTTCAGCAGACATTGAGATGTATGACTAGAGGAAAAGCACCAGACTTCTTCAAAAAACGGTTCTTTTCAGAGCCACACACATTTTTCAAAAAGAATCTGAATTTGTTGTCATTAGTTTAGTTTATCTATAGTTCTGTTTCCATATATTATAACTGCAGCCCTTTTCCTTCCCGACTGAAAAAAAAAAAAACAACAAAAATACCAAAAAAAAAAAGAGGCTTAAATCCATAACTTTTCTATAAAAAAATGAATGCGTACACCTTATCTTGAAGTGCAACAGGCTATTTTATAAGAAATTGCGTACACCTTATTTTTGTAGCAGGCTTCAAATTTCGAACGTGTTTTTTGGGGGTTAATTTTCAAGTTTGAAAAATAAATAAATCAATGAACTTGGCATAAAATAATGATGAAAGTAATGTTTCGAACAAAATCCCCTCTCTCATAAAAGACTTAACTATTTTCGATATCTAACAAATTAACGCAATAAAATCCTTCATAAATTTACAATGAAGGAAAGAAGGGGGAAAAAAACAAAGTAGAGACGGCAGAAAAGAAGAGAGAAAAAAACGTGTTTCTTTGTGTATCGTTTTTCTTGCAATAATTCATTCCGTTTATTTTTCATTAATTTTTCAAATGAAATAATTTTTTAGTTGAAATAAAAATAATTGCAATACACGAACTATATTTATTAAATTATAAGATGATTTAATCAACTTCATGATTGGATTACAATAAATCATGATTAATAGACAAAGATGTTTGACAATACACACAAGCCCACGACACGAGACTGTTTTGACAATGGACTCGTGCCTAAACTAGAAACTCAAATTAATTACTCTATGATGTCATTACCCTGACGTTTCTCAATTTCAGGTGTCACTAGAAGAGCTATATAACCAATCCTTTCCAAAGAATCATCAGAACTTGTTTCAACTCTTATAGTGCTAACAACTACTACATATTCTTTATTAATCATGAAAGCTAAAGTACAAATGAGAAACCTCAACAAGAGGACCAAATTGGTTGAGAGCGAACGTCGATTCAAGAGAGCCTGTGAACAGATTGTCCAATTGAACTACTCTTTAGACGCACTTCAAAAGAGGTACAACAGAGCCAAGACTGACAACAACAAGTCTTTCAGATACTCGCTACGTCTACGCATAGCAGTTGTTGATGGAATGCGCAACATGTACTACGACTACGCTCACCAGAAAGCAGAATACGTAGCCGAACTGAGACAAGAACTGTTTGGTGAAGTTGTCGACATTATTTCAGAAGATTCTTCAGCAGACATTGAGATGTATGACTAGAGGAAAAGCACCAGACTTCTTCAAAAAATGGTTCTTTTCAGAGCCACACACATTTTTCAAAAAGAATCTGAATTTGTTGTCATTAGTTTAGTTTATCTATAGTTCTGTTTCCATATATTATAACTACAGCCCTTTTCCTTCCCGACTGAAAAAAAAAAAACAACAAAAATACCAAAAAAAAAAAAGAGGCTTAAATCCATAACTTTTCTATAAAAAAATGAATGCGTACACCTTATCTTGAAGTGCAACAGGCTATTTTATAAGAAATTGCGTACACCTTATTTTTGTAGCAGGCTTCAAATTTCGAACGTGTTTTTTGGGGGTTAATTTTCAAGTTTGAAAAATAAATAAATCAATGAACTTGGCATAAAATAATGATGAAAGTAATGTTTCGAACAAAATCCCCTCTCTCATAAAAGACTTAACTATTTTCGATATCTAACAAATTAACGCAATAAAATCCTTCATAAATTTACAATGAAGGAAAGAAGGGGAAAAAAAACAAAGTAGAGACGGCAGAAAAGAAGAGAGAAAAAAACGTGTTTCTTTGTGTATCGTTTTTCTTGCAATAATTCATTCCGTTTATTTTTCATTAATTTTTCAAATGAAATAATTTTTTAGTTGAAATAAAAATAATTGCAATACACGAACTATATTTATTAAATTATAAGATGATTTAATCAACTTCATGATTGGATTACAATAAATCATGATTAATAGACAAAGATGTTTGACAATACACACAAGCCCACGACACGAGACTGTTTTGACAATGGACTCGTGCCTAAACTAGAAACTCAAATTAATTACTCTATGATGTCATTACCCTGACGTTTCTCAATTTCAGGTGTCACTAGAAGAGCTATATAACCAATCCTTTCCAAAGAATCATCAGAACTTGTTTCAACTCTTATAGTGCTAACAACTACTACATATTCTTTATTAATCATGAAAGCTAAAGTACAAATGAGAAACCTCAACAAGAGGACCAAATTGGTTGAGAGCGAACGTCGATTCAAGAGAGCCTGTGAACAGATTGTCCAATTGAACTACTCTTTAGACGCACTTCAAAAGAGGTACAACAGAGCCAAGACTGACAACAACAAGTCTTTCAGATACTCGCTACGTCTACGCATAGCAGTTGTTGATGGAATGCGCAACATGTACTACGACTACGCTCACCAGAAAGCAGAATACGTAGCCGAACTGAGACAAGAACTGTTTGGTGAAGTTGTCGACATTATTTCAGAAGATTCTTCAGCAGACATTGAGATGTATGACTAGAGGAAAAGCACCAGACTTCTTCAAAAAATGGTTCTTTTCAGAGCCACACACATTTTTCAAAAAGAATCTGAATTTGTTGTCATTAGTTTAGTTTATCTATAGTTCTGTTTCCATATATTATAACTACAGCCCTTTTCCTTCCCGACTGAAAAAAAAAAAAACAACAAAAATACCAAAAAAAAAAAAGAGGCTTAAATCCATAACTTTTCTATAAAAAAATGAATGCGTACACCTTATCTTGAAGTGCAACAGGCTATTTTATAAGAAATTGCGTACACCTTATTTTTGTAGCAGGCTTCAAATTTCGAACGTGTTTTTTGGGGGTTAATTTTCAAGTTTGAAAAATAAATAAATCAATGAACTTGGCATAAAATAATGATGAAAGTAATGTTTCGAACAAAATCCCCTCTCTCATAAAAGACTTAACTATTTTCGATATCTAACAAATTAACGCAATAAAATCCTTCATAAATTTACAATGAAGGAAAGAAGGGGAAAAAAAACAAAGTAGAGACGGCAGAAAAGAAGAGAGAAAAAAACGTGTTTCTTTGTGTATCGTTTTTCTTGCAATAATTCATTCCGTTTATTTTTCATTAATTTTTCAAATGAAATAATTTTTTAGTTGAAATAAAAATAATTGCAATACACGAACTATATTTATTAAATTATAAGATGATTTAATCAACTTCATGATTGGATTACAATAAATCATGATTAATAGACAAAGATGTTTGACAATACACACAAGCCCACGACACGAGACTGTTTTGACAATAAATAATTATAATTTGTTTATTAAAGTGTCACATATTGATTGCAATAAAATAATTCATACACAATATACATCCATAATAAAACAACCAATATCCAGCCAAAAACTGACTTACGAGACACTGTTATACCAAATACATATTTACAAATTAAAATAGCGTAAAAATAAAATATTAAAAATAATATACATTTTTTTCCCCAAATAAATAATCCTCAGCTTAAAACTCTAATAATTAGTTTTATATAAAACATATACTTATGTCACAAAAATGATAAAATTCTCAAAGATTTCCATATATTTATAGTATAACTAATCGCCGTATTTGAATATCAAAAATAAGACAACGCGTGACCGAACGACGCATGGATTAAACGAGTGCGCAGCACGAGTTTAATCCATAGCGGCGTTCGGTCACAAGTTGTCTTATTTTTGATATTCAAATACGGCGATTAGTTATTCTTTTTATTACATTGGCAAATGGCTTTTTTTATGAAATTAATGTAGAAAATGTAAGGAACTATATCTTTTTCCTACGCATTGACAATTTGTTTTGATCCGACGTTATCGACGTCTTGACAACGCCTATTGTTGTATGACGTCAGAGAGTGAAATAACCAAGTTTATTTCACATGTGAAATTATCGGTTTTTATCTAACTGGGAAATCAATGTAATTCATTGCAACCAATGTAATAAAATTGAATATCAGTTCATGAATCACATTGTCTAATAAATAAAATAAAAATTTAACTATTTATAGAATATAAACTTATAAAATAAATAAAACCCTTTAATTTGTCTAAATTAGGCATAAAAAAAAAAAAAAAAAGACGTTGAATCATTATAAAAATAATTTTCTACGGATAAAAAATTTGTGTAGACTTTTACAAAAATAATGCTGGATTTCAGTGCCATTCATAATACTTAAAAATTTGTCATTAATGTTCAGATTGTCAAAATTCGTGATGTGTTTACAACATTCGTAAAATAAGTCATATCTTAGGTCACTATACAAAGGACATTCCAGTAGGAAATGTTTTTCATCTTCAATTGCTCTAGCATCACACAATACACATAATCGTTCCTCTGTAGGAATAGGCGGCCTGGAGTATCTCCCTACTTCAATTGCGAGAGGAAGAGAGCCTGAGCGGAAGAGGGCCATAGTTCGTCTCTCCATTCTAGAAATGTTTAATTTAACGTATGTTTCAGTGTTCACAGAGTTTTTGTACATACGAAATGTCCGAAGTTTGTTCCCATTTCGCGTGTTGTATTTGTCATTAAAAAGTTCTGTGTACCATTCTGTATTGTCAAGGTCGACAAGTTTATCACTAACCAATCGCATGGCACATTTTGTTGATATAGATAAGTCATTAACCGTATCTTTAACATACAACCGATTAATGGTCTTTTCAACTTCGAAAGTCCATCCTTTTTTTCGACGTGAAATCCACTTGAAGATTTTATATGATTTTCTAGTTTCATTAGTACGTGAAAGTCTGCACAGAAGTCGACAAAAGTTAATGCGTTGTTTAGTCCAACACGATGTCCATCCCATATCACCTCTTGTCGCAATATTTGATGTATGCTTTCCGACAGAAAGAAAGTATTTACAAGCTCTATTTTGGACGGCAGTGATACAACTGAACTCCTTTGTGCCCCAAATACCGCTTCCGTACATCAATATCGGTTCTACTGTAGAGGAGTATAGTTTGGTATATACTTTATGCGTCATACCTCCCGTCTCTACTACTTTTGCAAATAACGATCCTAACGCACGACTAGCAGCCTTTGACAATTCTTTTGCGTTTTTAAAAAAAGTCAAATGTTCATCAAACCAAACTCCAAGATACTTGTAACTGTCACTATAATCGATTACTTTATCAGAACATTGGAATATAAAGTTTGATTTACTACAGGATTGTGGTCGAAAATGAACAATCTTAGTCTTATTAATGTTGATACACAATTTCCACTCTGAACACCAATCTGTCACCACGTTTAGCATACTTTGTAAACTGTTCTCATCTGGTGCTATCAATGCGATATCGTCTGCGTACAAGAGAATACTCAATTTGAAGTCATTTATATTCACGCCACAGTTTAGAGAGTTTATACGTTCAGTCAAATCGTTTATGTACACAGAAAAAAGTGTGGGCGACAAAATACAGCCCTGTTTCACACCAGCCTCTACTTCGAACCACGGGGTTAGGTTGTCATTAACACGAACAGTACATCTTAAATCGTTATAAAGTGATTGAACGGCGGTTAAGTATTTTCCTCGTACACCAGCCCTCTGTAGCTTGTACCACAATAAATAATGTTCAACGGTGTCGAACGCCTTCCGCATGTCAACGAAACACACATAAGATGATTTCCTTGATATTTTTCGGTCATTTAATACGGAGTGAAGCGAATGTATATGTTCCTCACAGCTGCGACCACCTCTAAAACCATTCTGCTCATCGCAAACAATGTCATTTTGATCAAGCCAAACACTTAAACGTTGATTCAATATGTAGCAATATATTTTGCACGGAACGGAAATCAGAGTTATTCCACGATAGTTCAAAGGTTGTCTATCATCATCTGCTCCTGGCTTAAGTATCGGATTGATAATTCCACTATTCCATTGAGAGGGTACCTTTCCTAGGTTGAAGCATCCGCTTATAATTTTAAAAAGTAAATCAATTGCTGCTTCATTTTTCAGGACCTCGGCAGGAATATCATCTATTCCTGCTGCTTTACGAAGTTTAGCATGAATAACGGCTTTTACGACTTCCTCTCTAGAAATTGCTTCGTTTAAAGCTGACACATCTATTTCCGTATTACATATTGTTGTGTCTAAATGATCATTTATATCTTCGTTACGTTTGAATAAAGTTTCAAAGTCATTCTTCCATATGTTTAAAACATTACTTTTGTCATTTGTCACATTCCCGCAATTATCGACCACTGCTAATGGAATCGCTCGTTTTCTTTCGTTCGCAATTCCGATTTTTCCGATCGACTTCCAAAAATCTTTTTGATTCATGTTACTTAATTTGTCTTCTAGCGTTTGCTGTTGTTGTAATTGATACTGTCGCTTATACTTTCTATTCAGTCTATCAAATGTTTTTCGGTTATGACAGTAATCTTCCTTTAATGTTCGCTTTTTGCTGCTATGACCAGTAAAACGCAGCCATATTTTTTCCTTTTCACATACTTTTTTCCAAAGGCTCCCTAATTCCTCATTCCAATAGGGCTTATATTTCCTACGTTTGGTGCCTACATGGCTTTTATGCGTGGAGAGTTTGTCTTTCATTTCAGTTTTAATCAAAGATTCAAATTCATCGTAAGCGTGCTGAATGTCATTTTCTGCTATGATATAATTTTCTATTCTAGCTATAGTTTGCATAACATCATGTCTTATTTCCGCGGTCGATAGAAAATCACGAGGCATTGATTTAACGTTAAATTTAGGAGACACTTTGTTGGCATTTGTCTCTATATTCAAGTTCAATGAAGTTTTAAAATCACAATATAGCAGAGAATGATCCGGAATGCTTTCAGGAATGTGAGCGGTATCATTTATTATACTTGTCATTGGTAAAATTTTGAAGTCACTAACATAGTCTAATTCCTCGTATGGAACACACATGTAGTCTACTACTGATTTTCCTGTTGTAGAAATACATGTAAATTCATTTTCGCTAAAGCGGCCATTTAACATACAGAAATTAACATCACTTAGGAAGTTTGCGAATGAGTCTCCGTGCTTATTTTCGCCAAAGTCAATAACGCTACGTGCTTTTACTAAATCAACTCCTTCTATGTAGTCGGAATTTAATCCCATTCGCGCATTCATGTCACCACAGATAAACACTTTCCCCTTACGTTGATAACAGTATGTTTGCCGTAATAAGTTTTGGAAGAATACCTCGGAATCGACAGGTTTACATGTATCAGCTGGCGGTAAATAACATACGGCTACGCAAAAACAAAATGATGACACCATTGACGAAAATTCTAACCATAATATGCCTTCTATCTCATCATCGATAACGTTAATGTTAAATAAATTCAGTAGTTCATTTTTTACTAAAATACCTACTCCTCCAGATCCCCTGGTTGCTTTTTTGTGTAAAACTCGTCTATTATTTCCATAAAATCTAAAACCTTCAACACATAAAATATCGTCTCCCCGTAAAAAAAGTCTCACACAGACCTAAAATATCACAGTTGCTGTAATCTAGTACATTCTTTCGAAATTTTGAGTTATCGTTCGTTTTGATAGACCAACCCCGACAGTTCCATACCCCAAGTCGCAGTGCATCCTATGTATGCTTGGGGATCAGTCTGTTTCCAGCGAATCTAAAGTTTTTCTCTTTTCCCATTTCTTTTAAGACAGTTCTTACTGTATTCTGGAAATTTCTTGTTTCCAACGGAATGTCATTTTCAATGTATACTTTGTCATAGGACCTACTGTGTTTTAACTTTGATTTGTTTTTCATTATCTCTTTCTTACTTTCCAAACTTGTGGTCTCTGCTAAAATTATACCTGGGTACTGACCTCTGCTTTCCTTTCGCACAACAGACTTCAAAGTGACATTTTTTAGACCGAGACAATCCTTTATAAGACACTGTACCTTGTGTAGTGTTAGTGATGTTTCTGTTTTTTCACGTTCGTCATATTTTAGGTTTTTGATAACGAATTTATTCTTTGTTATTTCTTCTTGTGTTTTGTTTGTTACTTTTTCTGTCATTGTTTTTTCTAAATCATTCATTTTTGATTTCATACCATCGAGTTCACCTTTGATCTCTGTCTTAACCTCTATTATTTTGTCTTTAATTTTATTGTCGATCATCACGGACAGTTTTTCTGATAGTTTTTCAGACACCTTTTCTTCAAAATTTGTCTCTAGTTCAGATATTCGTTGATCTAACCTATTACTCATAGAACTAAATTGTGACGAAAGTTGTAAAATCATTGATTCTATTCTACTTTCTTGTTGATTTTGATCACATTTCAGTTTTTTATGTCCCTCATTTTCGTACATGTAATTCATCATTTGGTCAGACAACTGGCGTTTTCTATCTGAATTATGTATACTATTTGTTGCAGGAAAGTTTGCAGTACTCACTGGAGTATCAGCATTGTTCAACATTGTATTCATGGTGTTGTTTACAAATTGACCGGCCCCGTTTGTACACATTGGAAAGTTCATAAAGTGGGTCATTCTAAACACGTAAACTAATTTGACTCAAAATACACTAAGTTCGTTATTGCACAGTATATTGGTCCTCAGAAGTGTTTATCAATGTTTATTAATGTTCTTCTTACCAATATTTGTCACTAATTATGAAAAGCTCACTAACAATCCAGCTTTTAGATGATTTTTTCTGCTCACTGAAAAATCTACGTGTTACCATTAAAGGTGCGCTCGAACAATGGACTCGTGCCTAAACTAGAAACTCAAATTAATTACTCTATGATGTCATTACCCTGACGTTTCTCAATTTCAGGTGTCACTAGAAGAGCTATATAACCAATCCTTTCCAAAGAATCATCAGAACTTGTTTCAACTCTTATAGTGCTAACAACTACTACATATTCTTTATTAATCATGAAAGCTAAAGTACAAATGAGAAACCTCAACAAGAGGACCAAATTGGTTGAGAGCGAACGTCGATTCAAGAGAGCCTGTGAACATATTGTCCAATTGAACTACTCTTTAGACGCACTTCAAAAGAGGTACAACAGAGCCAAGACTGACAACAACAAGTCTTTCAGATACTCGCTACGTCTACGCATAGCAGTTGTTGATGGAATGCGCAACATGTACTACGACTACGCTCACCAGAAAGCAGAATCCGTAGCCGAACTGAGACAAGAACTGTTTGGTGAAGTTGTCGACATTATTTCAGAAGATTCTTCAGCAGACATTGAGATGTATGACTAGAGGAAAAGCACCAGACTTCTTCAAAAAACGGTTCTTTTCAGAGCCACACACATTTTTCAAAAAGAATCTGAATTTGTTGTCATTAGTTTAGTTTATCTATAGTTCTGTTTCCATATATTATAACTGCAGCCCTTTTCCTTCCCGACTGAAAAAAAACAAAAAAAAAAACAACAAAAATACCAAAAAAAAAAAAAGAGGCTTAAATCCATAACTTTTCTATAAAAAAATGAATGCGTACACCTTATCTTGAAGTGCAACAGGCTATTTTATAAGAAATTGCGTACACCTTATTTTTGTAGCAGGCTTCAAATTTCGAACGTGTTTTTTGGGGGTTAATTTTCAAGTTTGAAAAATAAATAAATCAATGAACTTGGCATAAAATAATGATGAAAGTAATGTTTCGAACAAAATCCCCTCTCTCATAAAAGACTTAACTATTTTCGATATCTAACAAATTAACGCAATAAAATCCTTCATAAATTTACAATGAAGGAAAGAAGGGGGAAAAAAACAAAGTAGAGACGGCAGAAAAGAAGAGAGAAAAAAACGTGTTTCTTTGTGTATCGTTTTTCTTGCAATAATTCATTCCGTTTATTTTTCATTCATTTTTCAAATGAAATAATTTTTTAGTTGAAATAAAAATAATTGCAATACACGAACTATATTTATTAAATTATAAGATGATTTAATCAACTTCATGATTGGATTACAATAAATCATGATTAATAGACAAAGATGTTTGACAATACACACAAGCCCACGACACGAGACTGTTTTGACAATGGACTCGTGCCTAAACTAGAAACTCAAATTAATTACTCTATGATGTCATTACCCTGACGTTTCTCAATTTCAGGTGTCACTAGAAGAGCTATATAACCAATCCTTTCCAAAGAATCATCAGAACTTGTTTCAACTCTTATAGTGCTAACAACTACTACATATTCTTTATTAATCATGAAAGCTAAAGTACAAATGAGAAACCTCAACAAGAGGACCAAATTGGTTGAGAGCGAACGTCGATTCAAGAGAGCCTGTGAACAGATTGTCCAATTGAACTACTCTTTAGACGCACTTCAAAAGAGGTACAACAGAGCCAAAATTGACAACAACAAGTCTTTCAGATACTCGCTACGTCTACGCATAGCAGTTGTTGATGGAATGCGCAACATGTACTACGACTACGCTCACCAGAAAGCAGAATCCGTAGCCGAACTGAGACAAGAACTGTTTGGTGAAGTTGTCGACATTATTTCAGAAGATTCTTCAGCAGACATTGAGATGTATGACTAGAGGAAAAGCACCAGACTTCTTCAAAAAACGGTTCTTTTCAGAGCCACACACATTTTTCAAAAAGAATCTGAATTTGTTGTCATTAGTTTAGTTTATCTATAGTTCTGTTTCCATATATTATAACTGCAGCCCTTTTCCTTCCCGACTTAAAAAAAAAAAAACAACAAAAATACCAAAAAAAAAAAAAGGCTTAAATCCATAACTTTTCTATAAAAAAATGAATGCGTACACCTTATCTTGAAGTGCAACAGGCTATTTTATAAGAAATTGCGTACACCTTATTTTTGTAACAGGCTTCAAATTTCGAACGTGTTTTTTGGGGGTTAATTTTCAAGTTTGAAAAATAAATAAATCAATGAACTTGGCATAAAATAATGATGAAAGTAATGTTTCGAACAAAATCCCCTCTCTCATAAAAGACTTAACTATTTTCGATATCTAACAAATTAACGCAATAAAATCCTTCATAAATTTACAATGAAGGAAAGAAGGGGGAAAAAAACAAAGTAGAGACGGCAGAAAAGAAGAGAGAAAAAAACGTGTTTCTTTGTGTATCGTTTTTCTTGCAATAATTCATTCCGTTTATTTTTCATTAATTTTTCAAATGAAATAATTTTTTAGTTGAAATAAAAATAATTGCAATACACGAACTATATTTATTAAATTATAAGATGATTTAATCAACTTCATGATTGGATTACAATAAATCATGATTAATAGACAAAGATGTTTGACAATACACACAAGCCCACGACACGAGACTGTTTTGACAATGGACTCGTGCCTAAACTAGAAACTCAAATTAATTACTCTATGATGTCATTACCCTGACGTTTCTCAATTTCAGGTGTCACTAGAAGAGCTATATAACCAATCCTTTCCAAAGAATCATCAGAACTTGTTTCAACTCTTATAGTGCTAACAACTACTACATATTCTTTATTAATCATGAAAGCTAAAGTACAAATGAGAAACCTCAACAAGAGGACCAAATTGGTTGAGAGCGAACGTCGATTCAAGAGAGCCTGTGAACAGATTGTCCAATTGAACTACTCTTTAGACGCACTTCAAAAGAGGTACAACAGAGCCAAGACTGACAACAACAAGTCTTTCAGATACTCGCTACGTCTACGCATAGCAGTTGTTGATGGAATGCGCAACATGTACTACGACTACGCTCACCAGAAAGCAGAATCCGTAGCCGAACTGAGACAAGAACTGTTTGGTGAAGTTGTCGACATTATTTCAGAAGATTCTTCAGCAGACATTGAGATGTATGACTAGAGGAAAAGCACCAGACTTCTTCAAAAAACGGTTCTTTTCAGAGCCACACACATTTTTCAAAAAGAATCTGAATTTGTTGTCATTAGTTTAGTTTATCTATAGTTCTGTTTCCATATATTATAACTGCAGCCCTTTTCCTTCCCGACTGAAAAAAAACAAAAAAAAAACAACAAAAATACCAAAAAAAAAAAAGAGGCTTAAATCCATAACTTTTCTATAAAAAAATGAATGCGTACACCTTATCTTGAAGTGCAACAGGCTATTTTATAAGAAATTGCGTACACCTTATTTTTGTAGCAGGCTTCAAATTTCGAACGTGTTTTTTGGGGGTTAATTTTCAAGTTTGAAAAATAAATAAATCAATGAACTTGGCATAAAATAATGATGAAAGTAATGTTTCGAACAAAATCCCCTCTCTCATAAAAGACTTAACTATTTTCGATATCTAACAAATTAACGCAATAAAATCCTTCATAAATTTACAATGAAGGAAAGAAGGGGGAAAAAAACAAAGTAGAGACGGCAGAAAAGAAGAGAGAAAAAAACGTGTTTCTTTGTGTATCGTTTTTCTTGCAATAATTCATTCCGTTTATTTTTCATTAATTTTTCAAATGAAATAATTTTTTAGTTGAAATAAAAATAATTGCAATACACGAACTATATTTATTAAATTATAAGATGATTTAATCAACTTCATGATTGGATTACAATAAATCATGATTAATAGACAAAGATGTTTGACAATACACACAAGCCCACGACACGAGACTGTTTTGACAATGGACTCGTGCCTAAACTAGAAACTCAAATTAATTACTCTATGATGTCATTACCCTGACGTTTCTCAATTTCAGGTGTCACTAGAAGAGCTATATAACCAATCCTTTCCAAAGAATCATCAGAACTTGTTTCAACTCTTATAGTGCTAACAACTACTACATATTCTTTATTAATCATGAAAGCTAAAGTACAAATGAGAAACCTCAACAAGAGGACCAAATTGGTTGAGAGCGAACGTCGATTCAAGAGAGCCTGTGAACAGATTGTCCAATTGAACTACTCTTTAGACGCACTTCAAAAGAGGTACAACAGAGCCAAGACTGACAACAACAAGTCTTTCAGATACTCGCTACGTCTACGCATAGCAGTTGTTGATGGAATGCGCAACATGTACTACGACTACGCTCACCAGAAAGCAGAATCCGTAGCCGAACTGAGACAAGAACTGTTTGGTGAAGTTGTCGACATTATTTCAGAAGATTCTTCAGCAGACATTGAGATGTATGACTAGAGGAAAAGCACCAGACTTCTTCAAAAAACGGTTCTTTTCAGAGCCACACACATTTTTCAAAAAGAATCTGAATTTGTTGTCATTAGTTTAGTTTATCTATAGTTCTGTTTCCATATATTATAACTGCAGCCCTTTTCCTTCCCGACTGAAAAAAAACAACAAAAAAAACAACAAAAATACCAAAAAAAAAAAAGAGGCTTAAATCCATAACTTTTCTATAAAAAAATGAATGCGTACACCTTATCTTGAAGTGCAACAGGCTATTTTATAAGAAATTGCGTACACCTTATTTTTGTAGCAGGCTTCAAATTTCGAACGTGTTTTTTGGGGGTTAATTTTCAAGTTTGAAAAATAAATAAATCAATGAACTTGGCATAAAATAATGATGAAAGTAATGTTTCGAACAAAATCCCCTCTCTCATAAAAGACTTAACTATTTTCGATATCTAACAAATTAACGCAATAAAATCCTTCATAAATTTACAATGAAGGAAAGAAGGGGGAAAAAAACAAAGTAGAGACGGCAGAAAAGAAGAGAGAAAAAAACGTGTTTCTTTGTGTATCGTTTTTCTTGCAATAATTCATTCCGTTTATTTTTCATTAATTTTTCAAATGAAATAATTTTTTAGTTGAAATAAAAATAATTGCAATACACGAACTATATTTATTAAATTATAAGATGATTTAATCAACTTCATGATTGGATTACAATAAATCATGATTAATAGACAAAGATGTTTGACAATACACACAAGCCCACGACACGAGACTGTTTTGACAATGGACTCGTGCCTAAACTAGAAACTCAAATTAATTACTCTATGATGTCATTACCCTGACGTTTCTCAATTTCAGGTGTCACTAGAAGAGCTATATAACCAATCCTTTCCAAAGAATCATCAGAACTTGTTTCAACTCTTATAGTGCTAACAACTACTACATATTCTTTATTAATCATGAAAGCTAAAGTACAAATGAGAAACCTCAACAAGAGGACCAAATTGGTTGAGAGCGAACGTCGATTCAAGAGAGCCTGTGAACAGATTGTCCAATTGAACTACTCTTTAGACGCACTTCAAAAGAGGTACAACAGAGCCAAGACTGACAACAACAAGTCTTTCAGATACTCGCTACGTCTACGCATAGCAGTTGTTGATGGAATGCGCAACATGTACTACGACTACGCTCACCAGAAAGCAGAATCCGTAGCCGAACTGAGACAAGAACTGTTTGGTGAAGTTGTCGACATTATTTCAGAAGATTCTTCAGCAGACATTGAGATGTATGACTAGAGGAAAAGCACCAGACTTCTTCAAAAAACGGTTCTTTTCAGAGCCACACACATTTTTCAAAAAGAATCTGAATTTGTTGTCATTAGTTTAGTTTATCTATAGTTCTGTTTCCATATATTATAACTGCAGCCCTTTTCCTTCCCGACTGAAAAAAAAACAAAAAAAAAACAACAAAAATACCAAAAAAAAAAAAGAGGCTTAAATCCATAACTTTTCTATAAAAAAATGAATGCGTACACCTTATCTTGAAGTGCAACAGGCTATTTTATAAGAAATTGCGTACACCTTATTTTTGTAGCAGGCTTCAAATTTCGAACGTGTTTTTTGGGGGTTAATTTTCAAGTTTGAAAAATAAATAAATCAATGAACTTGGCATAAAATAATGATGAAAGTAATGTTTCGAACAAAATCCCCTCTCTCATAAAAGACTTAACTATTTTCGATATCTAACAAATTAACGCAATAAAATCCTTCATAAATTTACAATGAAGGAAAGAAGGGGGAAAAAAACAAAGTAGAGACGGCAGAAAAGAAGAGAGAAAAAAACGTGTTTCTTTGTGTATCGTTTTTCTTGCAATAATTCATTCCGTTTATTTTTCATTAATTTTTCAAATGAAATAATTTTTTAGTTGAAATAAAAATAATTGCAATACACGAACTATATTTATTAAATTATAAGATGATTTAATCAACTTCATGATTGGATTACAATAAATCATGATTAATAGACAAAGATGTTTGACAATACACACAAGCCCACGACACGAGACTGTTTTGACAATGGACTCGTGCCTAAACTAGAAACTCAAATTAATTACTCTATGATGTCATTACCCTGACGTTTCTCAATTTCAGGTGTCACTAGAAGAGCTATATAACCAATCCTTTCCAAAGAATCATCAGAACTTGTTTCAACTCTTATAGTGCTAACAACTACTACATATTCTTTATTAATCATGAAAGCTAAAGTACAAATGAGAAACCTCAACAAGAGGACCAAATTGGTTGAGAGCGAACGTCGATTCAAGAGAGCCTGTGAACAGATTGTCCAATTGAACTACTCTTTAGACGCACTTCAAAAGAGGTACAACAGAGCCAAGACTGACAACAACAAGTCTTTCAGATACTCGCTACGTCTACGCATAGCAGTTGTTGATGGAATGCGCAACATGTACTACGACTACGCTCACCAGAAAGCAGAATCCGTAGCCGAACTGAGACAAGAACTGTTTGGTGAAGTTGTCGACATTATTTCAGAAGATTCTTCAGCAGACATTGAGATGTATGACTAGAGGAAAAGCACCAGACTTCTTCAAAAAACGGTTCTTTTCAGAGCCACACACATTTTTCAAAAAGAATCTGAATTTGTTGTCATTAGTTTAGTTTATCTATAGTTCTGTTTCCATATATTATAACTGCAGCCCTTTTCCTTCCCGACTGAAAAAAAACAACAAAAAAAACAACAAAAATACCAAAAAAAAAAAAGAGGCTTAAATCCATAACTTTTCTATAAAAAAATGAATGCGTACACCTTATCTTGAAGTGCAACAGGCTATTTTATAAGAAATTGCGTACACCTTATTTTTGTAGCAGGCTTCAAATTTCGAACGTGTTTTTTGGGGGTTAATTTTCAAGTTTGAAAAATAAATAAATCAATGAACTTGGCATAAAATAATGATGAAAGTAATGTTTCGAACAAAATCCCCTCTCTCATAAAAGACTTAACTATTTTCGATATCTAACAAATTAACGCAATAAAATCCTTCATAAATTTACAATGAAGGAAAGAAGGGGGAAAAAAACAAAGTAGAGACGGCAGAAAAGAAGAGAGAAAAAAACGTGTTTCTTTGTGTATCGTTTTTCTTGCAATAATTCATTCCGTTTATTTTTCATTAATTTTTCAAATGAAATAATTTTTTAGTTGAAATAAAAATAATTGCAATACACGAACTATATTTATTAAATTATAAGATGATTTAATCAACTTCATGATTGGATTACAATAAATCATGATTAATAGACAAAGATGTTTGACAATACACACAAGCCCACGACACGAGACTGTTTTGACAATGGACTCGTGCCTAAACTAGAAACTCAAATTAATTACTCTATGATGTCATTACCCTGACGTTTCTCAATTTCAGGTGTCACTAGAAGAGCTATATAACCAATCCTTTCCAAAGAATCATCAGAACTTGTTTCAACTCTTATAGTGCTAACAACTACTACATATTCTTTATTAATCATGAAAGCTAAAGTACAAATGAGAAACCTCAACAAGAGGACCAAATTGGTTGAGAGCGAACGTCGATTCAAGAGAGCCTGTGAACAGATTGTCCAATTGAACTACTCTTTAGACGCACTTCAAAAGAGGTACAACAGAGCCAAGACTGACAACAACAAGTCTTTCAGATACTCGCTACGTCTACGCATAGCAGTTGTTGATGGAATGCGCAACATGTACTACGACTACGCTCACCAGAAAGCAGAATCCGTAGCCGAACTGAGACAAGAACTGTTTGGTGAAGTTGTCGACATTATTTCAGAAGATTCTTCAGCAGACATTGAGATGTATGACTAGAGGAAAAGCACCAGACTTCTTCAAAAAACGGTTCTTTTCAGAGCCACACACATTTTTCAAAAAGAATCTGAATTTGTTGTCATTAGTTTAGTTTATCTATAGTTCTGTTTCCATATATTATAACTGCAGCCCTTTTCCTTCCCGACTGAAAAAAAAACAAAAAAAAAACAACAAAAATACCAAAAAAAAAAAAGAGGCTTAAATCCATAACTTTTCTATAAAAAAATGAATGCGTACACCTTATCTTGAAGTGCAACAGGCTATTTTATAAGAAATTGCGTACACCTTATTTTTGTAGCAGGCTTCAAATTTCGAACGTGTTTTTTGGGGGTTAATTTTCAAGTTTGAAAAATAAATAAATCAATGAACTTGGCATAAAATAATGATGAAAGTAATGTTTCGAACAAAATCCCCTCTCTCATAAAAGACTTAACTATTTTCGATATCTAACAAATTAACGCAATAAAATCCTTCATAAATTTACAATGAAGGAAAGAAGGGGGAAAAAAACAAAGTAGAGACGGCAGAAAAGAAGAGAGAAAAAAACGTGTTTCTTTGTGTATCGTTTTTCTTGCAATAATTCATTCCGTTTATTTTTCATTAATTTTTCAAATGAAATAATTTTTTAGTTGAAATAAAAATAATTGCAATACACGAACTATATTTATTAAATTATAAGATGATTTAATCAACTTCATGATTGGATTACAATAAATCATGATTAATAGACAAAGATGTTTGACAATACACACAAGCCCACGACACGAGACTGTTTTGACAATGGACTCGTGCCTAAACTAGAAACTCAAATTAATTACTCTATGATGTCATTACCCTGACGTTTCTCAATTTCAGGTGTCACTAGAAGAGCTATATAACCAATCCTTTCCAAAGAATCATCAGAACTTGTTTCAACTCTTATAGTGCTAACAACTACTACATATTCTTTATTAATCATGAAAGCTAAAGTACAAATGAGAAACCTCAACAAGAGGACCAAATTGGTTGAGAGCGAACGTCGATTCAAGAGAGCCTGTGAACAGATTGTCCAATTGAACTACTCTTTAGACGCACTTCAAAAGAGGTACAACAGAGCCAAAATTGACAACAACAAGTCTTTCAGATACTCGCTACGTCTACGCATAGCAGTTGTTGATGGAATGCGCAACATGTACTACGACTACGCTCACCAGAAAGCAGAATCCGTAGCCGAACTGAGACAAGAACTGTTTGGTGAAGTTGTCGACATTATTTCAGAAGATTCTTCAGCAGACATTGAGATGTATGACTAGAGGAAAAGCACCAGACTTCTTCAAAAAACGGTTCTTTTCAGAGCCACACACATTTTTCAAAAAGAATCTGAATTTGTTGTCATTAATAGTTTAGTTTATCTATAGTTCTGTTTCCATATATTATAACTGCAGCCCTTTTCCTTCCCGACTTAAAAAAAAAAAAAACAACAAAAATACCAAAAAAAAAAAAAGGCTTAAATCCATAACTTTTCTATAAAAAAATGAATGCGTACACCTTATCTTGAAGTGCAACAGGCTATTTTATAAGAAATTGCGTACACCTTATTTTTGTAGCAGGCTTCAAATTTCGAACGTGTTTTTTGGGGGTTAATTTTCAAGTTTGAAAAATAAATAAATCAATGAACTTGGCATAAAATAATGATGAAAGTAATGTTTCGAACAAAATCCCCTCTCTCATAAAAGACTTAACTATTTTCGATATCTAACAAATTAACGCAATAAAATCCTTCATAAATTTACAATGAAGGAAAGAAGGGGGAAAAAAACAAAGTAGAGACGGCAGAAAAGAAGAGAGAAAAAAACGTGTTTCTTTGTGTATCGTTTTTCTTGCAATAATTCATTCCGTTTATTTTTCATTCATTTTTCAAATGAAATAATTTTTTAGTTGAAATAAAAATAATTGCAATACACGAACTATATTTATTAAATTATAAGATGATTTAATCAACTTCATGATTGGATTACAATAAATCATGATTAATAGACAAAGATGTTTGACAATACACACAAGCCCACGACACGAGACTGTTTTGACAATGGACTCGTGCCTAAACTAGAAACTCAAATTAATTACTCTATGATGTCATTACCCTGACGTTTCTCAATTTCAGGTGTCACTAGAAGAGCTATATAACCAATCCTTTCCAAAGAATCATCAGAACTTGTTTCAACTCTTATAGTGCTAACAACTACTACATATTCTTTATTAATCATGAAAGCTAAAGTACAAATGAGAAACCTCAACAAGAGGACCAAATTGGTTGAGAGCGAACGTCGATTCAAGAGAGCCTGTGAACAGATTGTCCAATTGAACTACTCTTTAGACGCACTTCAAAAGAGGTACAACAGAGCCAAAATTGACAACAACAAGTCTTTCAGATACTCGCTACGTCTACGCATAGCAGTTGTTGATGGAATGCGCAACATGTACTACGACTACGCTCACCAGAAAGCAGAATCCGTAGCCGAACTGAGACAAGAACTGTTTGGTGAAGTTGTCGACATTATTTCAGAAGATTCTTCAGCAGACATTGAGATGTATGACTAGAGGAAAAGCACCAGACTTCTTCAAAAAACGGTTCTTTTCAGAGCCACACACATTTTTCAAAAAGAATCTGAATTTGTTGTCATTAATAGTTTAGTTTATCTATAGTTCTGTTTCCATATATTATAACTGCAGCCCTTTTCCTTCCCGACTTAAAAAAAAAAAAACAACAAAAATACCAAAAAAAAAAAAAAGGCTTAAATCCATAACTTTTCTATAAAAAAATGAATGCGTACACCTTATCTTGAAGTGCAACAGGCTATTTTATAAGAAATTGCGTACACCTTATTTTTGTAACAGGCTTCAAATTTCGAACGTGTTTTTTGGGGGTTAATTTTCAAGTTTGAAAAATAAATAAATCAATGAACTTGGCATAAAATAATGATGAAAGTAATGTTTCGAACAAAATCCCCTCTCTCATAAAAGACTTAACTATTTTCGATATCTAACAAATTAACGCAATAAAATCCTTCATAAATTTACAATGAAGGAAAGAAGGGGGAAAAAAACAAAGTAGAGACGGCAGAAAAGAAGAGAGAAAAAAACGTGTTTCTTTGTGTATCGTTTTTCTTGCAATAATTCATTCCGTTTATTTTTCATTAATTTTTCAAATGAAATAATTTTTTAGTTGAAATAAAAATAATTGCAATACACGAACTATATTTATTAAATTATAAGATGATTTAATCAACTTCATGATTGGATTACAATAAATCATGATTAATAGACAAAGATGTTTGACAATACACACAAGCCCACGACACGAGACTGTTTTGACAATGGACTCGTGCCTAAACTAGAAACTCAAATTAATTACTCTATGATGTCATTACCCTGACGTTTCTCAATTTCAGGTGTCACTAGAAGAGCTATATAACCAATCCTTTCCAAAGAATCATCAGAACTTGTTTCAACTCTTATAGTGCTAACAACTACTACATATTCTTTATTAATCATGAAAGCTAAAGTACAAATGAGAAACCTCAACAAGAGGACCAAATTGGTTGAGAGCGAACGTCGATTCAAGAGAGCCTGTGAACAGATTGTCCAATTGAACTACTCTTTAGACGCACTTCAAAAGAGGTACAACAGAGCCAAAATTGACAACAACAAGTCTTTCAGATACTCGCTACGTCTACGCATAGCAGTTGTTGATGGAATGCGCAACATGTACTACGACTACGCTCACCAGAAAGCAGAATCCGTAGCCGAACTGAGACAAGAACTGTTTGGTGAAGTTGTCGACATTATTTCAGAAGATTCTTCAGCAGACATTGAGATGTATGACTAGAGGAAAAGCACCAGACTTCTTCAAAAAACGGTTCTTTTCAGAGCCACACACATTTTTCAAAAAGAATCTGAATTTGTTGTCATTAATAGTTTAGTTTATCTATAGTTCTGTTTCCATATATTATAACTGCAGCCCTTTTCCTTCCCGACTTAAAAAAAAAAAAAACAACAAAAATACCAAAAAAAAAAAAAGGCTTAAATCCATAACTTTTCTATAAAAAAATGAATGCGTACACCTTATCTTGAAGTGCAACAGGCTATTTTATAAGAAATTGCGTACACCTTATTTTTGTAGCAGGCTTCAAATTTCGAACGTGTTTTTTGGGGGTTAATTTTCAAGTTTGAAAAATAAATAAATCAATGAACTTGGCATAAAATAATGATGAAAGTAATGTTTCGAACAAAATCCCCTCTCTCATAAAAGACTTAACTATTTTCGATATCTAACAAATTAACGCAATAAAATCCTTCATAAATTTACAATGAAGGAAAGAAGGGGGAAAAAAACAAAGTAGAGACGGCAGAAAAGAAGAGAGAAAAAAACGTGTTTCTTTGTGTATCGTTTTTCTTGCAATAATTCATTCCGTTTATTTTTCATTAATTTTTCAAATGAAATAATTTTTTAGTTGAAATAAAAATAATTGCAATACACGAACTATATTTATTAAATTATAAGATGATTTAATCAACTTCATGATTGGATTACAATAAATCATGATTAATAGACAAAGATGTTTGACAATACACACAAGCCCACGACACGAGACTGTTTTGACAATGGACTCGTGCCTAAACTAGAAACTCAAATTAATTACTCTATGATGTCATTACCCTGACGTTTCTCAATTTCAGGTGTCACTAGAAGAGCTATATAACCAATCCTTTCCAAAGAATCATCAGAACTTGTTTCAACTCTTATAGTGCTAACAACTACTACATATTCTTTATTAATCATGAAAGCTAAAGTACAAATGAGAAACCTCAACAAGAGGACCAAATTGGTTGAGAGCGAACGTCGATTCAAGAGAGCCTGTGAACAGATTGTCCAATTGAACTACTCTTTAGACGCACTTCAAAAGAGGTACAACAGAGCCAAAATTGACAACAACAAGTCTTTCAGATACTCGCTACGTCTACGCATAGCAGTTGTTGATGGAATGCGCAACATGTACTACGACTACGCTCACCAGAAAGCAGAATCCGTAGCCGAACTGAGACAAGAACTGTTTGGTGAAGTTGTCGACATTATTTCAGAAGATTCTTCAGCAGACATTGAGATGTATGACTAGAGGAAAAGCACCAGACTTCTTCAAAAAACGGTTCTTTTCAGAGCCACACACATTTTTCAAAAAGAATCTGAATTTGTTGTCATTAATAGTTTAGTTTATCTATAGTTCTGTTTCCATATATTATAACTGCAGCCCTTTTCCTTCCCGACTTAAAAAAAAAAAAACAACAAAAATACCAAAAAAAAAAAAAGGCTTAAATCCATAACTTTTCTATAAAAAAATGAATGCGTACACCTTATCTTGAAGTGCAACAGGCTATTTTATAAGAAATTGCGTACACCTTATTTTTGTAACAGGCTTCAAATTTCGAACGTGTTTTTTGGGGGTTAATTTTCAAGTTTGAAAAATAAATAAATCAATGAACTTGGCATAAAATAATGATGAAAGTAATGTTTCGAACAAAATCCCCTCTCTCATAAAAGACTTAACTATTTTCGATATCTAACAAATTAACGCAATAAAATCCTTCATAAATTTACAATGAAGGAAAGAAGGGGGAAAAAAACAAAGTAGAGACGGCAGAAAAGAAGAGAGAAAAAAACGTGTTTCTTTGTGTATCGTTTTTCTTGCAATAATTCATTCCGTTTATTTTTCATTAATTTTTCAAATGAAATAATTTTTTAGTTGAAATAAAAATAATTGCAATACACGAACTATATTTATTAAATTATAAGATGATTTAATCAACTTCATGATTGGATTACAATAAATCATGATTAATAGACAAAGATGTTTGACAATACACACAAGCCCACGACACGAGACTGTTTTGACAATGGACTCGTGCCTAAACTAGAAACTCAAATTAATTACTCTATGATGTCATTACCCTGACGTTTCTCAATTTCAGGTGTCACTAGAAGAGCTATATAACCAATCCTTTCCAAAGAATCATCAGAACTTGTTTCAACTCTTATAGTGCTAACAACTACTACATATTCTTTATTAATCATGAAAGCTAAAGTACAAATGAGAAACCTCAACAAGAGGACCAAATTGGTTGAGAGCGAACGTCGATTCAAGAGAGCCTGTGAACAGATTGTCCAATTGAACTACTCTTTAGACGCACTTCAAAAGAGGTACAACAGAGCCAAGACTGACAACAACAAGTCTTTCAGATACTCGCTACGTCTACGCATAGCAGTTGTTGATGGAATGCGCAACATGTACTACGACTACGCTCACCAGAAAGCAGAATCCGTAGCCGAACTGAGACAAGAACTGTTTGGTGAAGTTGTCGACATTATTTCAGAAGATTCTTCAGCAGACATTGAGATGTATGACTAGAGGAAAAGCACCAGACTTCTTCAAAAAACGGTTCTTTTCAGAGCCACACACATTTTTCAAAAAGAATCTGAATTTGTTGTCATTAGTTTAGTTTATCTATAGTTCTGTTTCCATATATTATAACTGCAGCCCTTTTCCTTCCCGACTGAAAAAAAACAAAAAAAAAACAACAAAAATACCAAAAAAAAAAAAAGAGGCTTAAATCCATAACTTTTCTATAAAAAAATGAATGCGTACACCTTATCTTGAAGTGCAACAGGCTATTTTATAAGAAATTGCGTACACCTTATTTTTGTAGCAGGCTTCAAATTTCGAACGTGTTTTTTGGGGGTTAATTTTCAAGTTTGAAAAATAAATAAATCAATGAACTTGGCATAAAATAATGATGAAAGTAATGTTTCGAACAAAATCCCCTCTCTCATAAAAGACTTAACTATTTTCGATATCTAACAAATTAACGCAATAAAATCCTTCATAAATTTACAATGAAGGAAAGAAGGGGGAAAAAAACAAAGTAGAGACGGCAGAAAAGAAGAGAGAAAAAAACGTGTTTCTTTGTGTATCGTTTTTCTTGCAATAATTCATTCCGTTTATTTTTCATTAATTTTTCAAATGAAATAATTTTTTAGTTGAAATAAAAATAATTGCAATACACGAACTATATTTATTAAATTATAAGATGATTTAATCAACTTCATGATTGGATTACAATAAATCATGATTAATAGACAAAGATGTTTGACAATACACACAAGCCCACGACACGAGACTGTTTTGACAATGGACTCGTGCCTAAACTAGAAACTCAAATTAATTACTCTATGATGTCATTACCCTGACGTTTCTCAATTTCAGGTGTCACTAGAAGAGCTATATAACCAATCCTTTCCAAAGAATCATCAGAACTTGTTTCAACTCTTATAGTGCTAACAACTACTACATATTCTTTATTAATCATGAAAGCTAAAGTACAAATGAGAAACCTCAACAAGAGGACCAAATTGGTTGAGAGCGAACGTCGATTCAAGAGAGCCTGTGAACATGCAGATTGTCCAATTGAACTACTCTTTAGACGCACTTCAAAAGAGGTACAACAGAGCCAAGACTGACAACAACAAGTCTTTCAGATACTCGCTACGTCTACGCATAGCAGTTGTTGATGGAATGCGCAACATGTACTACGACTACGCTCACCAGAAAGCAGAATCCGTAGCCGAACTGAGACAAGAACTGTTTGGTGAAGTTGTCGACATTATTTCAGAAGATTCTTCAGCAGACATTGAGATGTATGACTAGAGGAAAAGCACCAGACTTCTTCAAAAAACGGTTCTTTTCAGAGCCACACACATTTTTCAAAAAGAATCTGAATTTGTTGTCATTAGTTTAGTTTATCTATAGTTCTGTTTCCATATATTATAACTGCAGCCCTTTTCCTTCCCGACTGAAAAAAAACAACAAAAAAAACAACAAAAATACCAAAAAAAAAAAAGAGGCTTAAATCCATAACTTTTCTATAAAAAAATGAATGCGTACACCTTATCTTGAAGTGCAACAGGCTATTTTATAAGAAATTGCGTACACCTTATTTTTGTAGCAGGCTTCAAATTTCGAACGTGTTTTTTGGGGGTTAATTTTCAAGTTTGAAAAATAAATAAATCAATGAACTTGGCATAAAATAATGATGAAAGTAATGTTTCGAACAAAATCCCCTCTCTCATAAAAGACTTAACTATTTTCGATATCTAACAAATTAACGCAATAAAATCCTTCATAAATTTACAATGAAGGAAAGAAGGGGGAAAAAAACAAAGTAGAGACGGCAGAAAAGAAGAGAGAAAAAAACGTGTTTCTTTGTGTATCGTTTTTCTTGCAATAATTCATTCCGTTTATTTTTCATTAATTTTTCAAATGAAATAATTTTTTAGTTGAAATAAAAATAATTGCAATACACGAACTATATTTATTAAATTATAAGATGATTTAATCAACTTCATGATTGGATTACAATAAATCATGATTAATAGACAAAGATGTTTGACAATACACACAAGCCCACGACACGAGACTGTTTTGACAATGGACTCGTGCCTAAACTAGAAACTCAAATTAATTACTCTATGATGTCATTACCCTGACGTTTCTCAATTTCAGGTGTCACTAGAAGAGCTATATAACCAATCCTTTCCAAAGAATCATCAGAACTTGTTTCAACTCTTATAGTGCTAACAACTACTACATATTCTTTATTAATCATGAAAGCTAAAGTACAAATGAGAAACCTCAACAAGAGGACCAAATTGGTTGAGAGCGAACGTCGATTCAAGAGAGCCTGTGAACAGATTGTCCAATTGAACTACTCTTTAGACGCACTTCAAAAGAGGTACAACAGAGCCAAGACTGACAACAACAAGTCTTTCAGATACTCGCTACGTCTACGCATAGCAGTTGTTGATGGAATGCGCAACATGTACTACGACTACGCTCACCAGAAAGCAGAATCCGTAGCCGAACTGAGACAAGAACTGTTTGGTGAAGTTGTCGACATTATTTCAGAAGATTCTTCAGCAGACATTGAGATGTATGACTAGAGGAAAAGCACCAGACTTCTTCAAAAAACGGTTCTTTTCAGAGCCACACACATTTTTCAAAAAGAATCTGAATTTGTTGTCATTAGTTTAGTTTATCTATAGTTCTGTTTCCATATATTATAACTGCAGCCCTTTTCCTTCCCGACTGAAAAAAAACAACAAAAAAAACAACAAAAATACCAAAAAAAAAAAAGAGGCTTAAATCCATAACTTTTCTATAAAAAAATGAATGCGTACACCTTATCTTGAAGTGCAACAGGCTATTTTATAAGAAATTGCGTACACCTTATTTTTGTAGCAGGCTTCAAATTTCGAACGTGTTTTTTGGGGGTTAATTTTCAAGTTTGAAAAATAAATAAATCAATGAACTTGGCATAAAATAATGATGAAAGTAATGTTTCGAACAAAATCCCCTCTCTCATAAAAGACTTAACTATTTTCGATATCTAACAAATTAACGCAATAAAATCCTTCATAAATTTACAATGAAGGAAAGAAGGGGGAAAAAAACAAAGTAGAGACGGCAGAAAAGAAGAGAGAAAAAAACGTGTTTCTTTGTGTATCGTTTTTCTTGCAATAATTCATTCCGTTTATTTTTCATTAATTTTTCAAATGAAATAATTTTTTAGTTGAAATAAAAATAATTGCAATACACGAACTATATTTATTAAATTATAAGATGATTTAATCAACTTCATGATTGGATTACAATAAATCATGATTAATAGACAAAGATGTTTGACAATACACACAAGCCCACGACACGAGACTGTTTTGACAATGGACTCGTGCCTAAACTAGAAACTCAAATTAATTACTCTATGATGTCATTACCCTGACGTTTCTCAATTTCAGGTGTCACTAGAAGAGCTATATAACCAATCCTTTCCAAAGAATCATCAGAACTTGTTTCAACTCTTATAGTGCTAACAACTACTACATATTCTTTATTAATCATGAAAGCTAAAGTACAAATGAGAAACCTCAACAAGAGGACCAAATTGGTTGAGAGCGAACGTCGATTCAAGAGAGCCTGTGAACAGATTGTCCAATTGAACTACTCTTTAGACGCACTTCAAAAGAGGTACAACAGAGCCAAGACTGACAACAACAAGTCTTTCAGATACTCGCTACGTCTACGCATAGCAGTTGTTGATGGAATGCGCAACATGTACTACGACTACGCTCACCAGAAAGCAGAATCCGTAGCCGAACTGAGACAAGAACTGTTTGGTGAAGTTGTCGACATTATTTCAGAAGATTCTTCAGCAGACATTGAGATGTATGACTAGAGGAAAAGCACCAGACTTCTTCAAAAAACGGTTCTTTTCAGAGCCACACACATTTTTCAAAAAGAATCTGAATTTGTTGTCATTAGTTTAGTTTATCTATAGTTCTGTTTCCATATATTATAACTGCAGCCCTTTTCCTTCCCGACTGAAAAAAAACAACAAAAAAAACAACAAAAATACCAACAAAAAAAAAGAGGCTTAAATCCATAACTTTTCTATAAAAAAATGAATGCGTACACCTTATCTTGAAGTGCAACAGGCTATTTTATAAGAAATTGCGTACACCTTATTTTTGTAGCAGGCTTCAAATTTCGAACGTGTTTTTTGGGGGTTAATTTTCAAGTTTGAAAAATAAATAAATCAATGAACTTGGCATAAAATAATGATGAAAGTAATGTTTCGAACAAAATCCCCTCTCTCATAAAAGACTTAACTATTTTCGATATCTAACAAATTAACGCAATAAAATCCTTCATAAATTTACAATGAAGGAAAGAAGGGGGAAAAAAACAAAGTAGAGACGGCAGAAAAGAAGAGAGAAAAAAACGTGTTTCTTTGTGTATCGTTTTTCTTGCAATAATTCATTCCGTTTATTTTTCATTAATTTTTCAAATGAAATAATTTTTTAGTTGAAATAAAAATAATTGCAATACACGAACTATATTTATTAAATTATAAGATGATTTAATCAACTTCATGATTGGATTACAATAAATCATGATTAATAGACAAAGATGTTTGACAATACACACAAGCCCACGACACGAGACTGTTTTGACAATGGACTCGTGCCTAAACTAGAAACTCAAATTAATTACTCTATGATGTCATTACCCTGACGTTTCTCAATTTCAGGTGTCACTAGAAGAGCTATATAACCAATCCTTTCCAAAGAATCATCAGAACTTGTTTCAACTCTTATAGTGCTAACAACTACTACATATTCTTTATTAATCATGAAAGCTAAAGTACAAATGAGAAACCTCAACAAGAGGACCAAATTGGTTGAGAGCGAACGTCGATTCAAGAGAGCCTGTGAACAGATTGTCCAATTGAACTACTCTTTAGACGCACTTCAAAAGAGGTACAACAGAGCCAAGACTGACAACAACAAGTCTTTCAGATACTCGCTACGTCTACGCATAGCAGTTGTTGATGGAATGCGCAACATGTACTACGACTACGCTCACCAGAAAGCAGAATCCGTAGCCGAACTGAGACAAGAACTGTTTGGTGAAGTTGTCGACATTATTTCAGAAGATTCTTCAGCAGACATTGAGATGTATGACTAGAGGAAAAGCACCAGACTTCTTCAAAAAACGGTTCTTTTCAGAGCCACACACATTTTTCAAAAAGAATCTGAATTTGTTGTCATTAGTTTAGTTTATCTATAGTTCTGTTTCCATATATTATAACTGCAGCCCTTTTCCTTCCCGACTGAAAAAAAACAACAAAAAAAACAACAAAAATACCAAAAAAAAAAAAGAGGCTTAAATCCATAACTTTTCTATAAAAAAATGAATGCGTACACCTTATCTTGAAGTGCAACAGGCTATTTTATAAGAAATTGCGTACACCTTATTTTTGTAGCAGGCTTCAAATTTCGAACGTGTTTTTTGGGGGTTAATTTTCAAGTTTGAAAAATAAATAAATCAATGAACTTGGCATAAAATAATGATGAAAGTAATGTTTCGAACAAAATCCCCTCTCTCATAAAAGACTTAACTATTTTCGATATCTAACAAATTAACGCAATAAAATCCTTCATAAATTTACAATGAAGGAAAGAAGGGGGAAAAAACAAAGTAGAGACGGCAGAAAAGAAGAGAGAAAAAAACGTGTTTCTTTGTGTATCGTTTTTCTTGCAATAATTCATTCCGTTTATTTTTCATTAATTTTTCAAATGAAATAATTTTTTAGTTGAAATAAAAATAATTGCAATACACGAACTATATTTATTAAATTATAAGATGATTTAATCAACTTCATGATTGGATTACAATAAATCATGATTAATAGACAAAGATGTTTGACAATACACACAAGCCCACGACACGAGACTGTTTTGACAATGGACTCGTGCCTAAACTAGAAACTCAAATTAATTACTCTATGATGTCATTACCCTGACGTTTCTCAATTTCAGGTGTCACTAGAAGAGCTATATAACCAATCCTTTCCAAAGAATCATCAGAACTTGTTTCAACTCTTATAGTGCTAACAACTACTACATATTCTTTATTAATCATGAAAGCTAAAGTACAAATGAGAAACCTCAACAAGAGGACCAAATTGGTTGAGAGCGAACGTCGATTCAAGAGAGCCTGTGAACAGATTGTCCAATTGAACTACTCTTTAGACGCACTTCAAAAGAGGTACAACAGAGCCAAGACTGACAACAACAAGTCTTTCAGATACTCGCTACGTCTACGCATAGCAGTTGTTGATGGAATGCGCAACATGTACTACGACTACGCTCACCAGAAAGCAGAATCCGTAGCCGAACTGAGACAAGAACTGTTTGGTGAAGTTGTCGACATTATTTCAGAAGATTCTTCAGCAGACATTGAGATGTATGACTAGAGGAAAAGCACCAGACTTCTTCAAAAAACGGTTCTTTTCAGAGCCACACACATTTTTCAAAAAGAATCTGAATTTGTTGTCATTAGTTTAGTTTATCTATAGTTCTGTTTCCATATATTATAACTGCAGCCCTTTTCCTTCCCGACTGAAAAAAAACAACAAAAAAAACAACAAAAATACCAAAAAAAAAAAAGAGGCTTAAATCCATAACTTTTCTATAAAAAAATGAATGCGTACACCTTATCTTGAAGTGCAACAGGCTATTTTATAAGAAATTGCGTACACCTTATTTTTGTAGCAGGCTTCAAATTTCGAACGTGTTTTTTGGGGGTTAATTTTCAAGTTTGAAAAATAAATAAATCAATGAACTTGGCATAAAATAATGATGAAAGTAATGTTTCGAACAAAATCCCCTCTCTCATAAAAGACTTAACTATTTTCGATATCTAACAAATTAACGCAATAAAATCCTTCATAAATTTACAATGAAGGAAAGAAGGGGGAAAAAAACAAAGTAGAGACGGCAGAAAAGAAGAGAGAAAAAAACGTGTTTCTTTGTGTATCGTTTTTCTTGCAATAATTCATTCCGTTTATTTTTCATTAATTTTTCAAATGAAATAATTTTTTAGTTGAAATAAAAATAATTGCAATACACGAACTATATTTATTAAATTATAAGATGATTTAATCAACTTCATGATTGGATTACAATAAATCATGATTAATAGACAAAGATGTTTGACAATACACACAAGCCCACGACACGAGACTGTTTTGACAATGGACTCGTGCCTAAACTAGAAACTCAAATTAATTACTCTATGATGTCATTACCCTGACGTTTCTCAATTTCAGGTGTCACTAGAAGAGCTATATAACCAATCCTTTCCAAAGAATCATCAGAACTTGTTTCAACTCTTATAGTGCTAACAACTACTACATATTCTTTATTAATCATGAAAGCTAAAGTACAAATGAGAAACCTCAACAAGAGGACCAAATTGGTTGAGAGCGAACGTCGATTCAAGAGAGCCTGTGAACAGATTGTCCAATTGAACTACTCTTTAGACGCACTTCAAAAGAGGTACAACAGAGCCAAGACTGACAACAACAAGTCTTTCAGATACTCGCTACGTCTACGCATAGCAGTTGTTGATGGAATGCGCAACATGTACTACGACTACGCTCACCAGAAAGCAGAATCCGTAGCCGAACTGAGACAAGAACTGTTTGGTGAAGTTGTCGACATTATTTCAGAAGATTCTTCAGCAGACATTGAGATGTATGACTAGAGGAAAAGCACCAGACTTCTTCAAAAAACGGTTCTTTTCAGAGCCACACACATTTTTCAAAAAGAATCTGAATTTGTTGTCATTAGTTTAGTTTATCTATAGTTCTGTTTCCATATATTATAACTGCAGCCCTTTTCCTTCCCGACTGAAAAAAAACAACAAAAAAAACAACAAAAATACCAAAAAAAAAAAAGAGGCTTAAATCCATAACTTTTCTATAAAAAAATGAATGCGTACACCTTATCTTGAAGTGCAACAGGCTATTTTATAAGAAATTGCGTACACCTTATTTTTGTAGCAGGCTTCAAATTTCGAACGTGTTTTTTGGGGGTTAATTTTCAAGTTTGAAAAATAAATAAATCAATGAACTTGGCATAAAATAATGATGAAAGTAATGTTTCGAACAAAATCCCCTCTCTCATAAAAGACTTAACTATTTTCGATATCTAACAAATTAACGCAATAAAATCCTTCATAAATTTACAATGAAGGAAAGAAGGGGAAAAAAAACAAAGTAGAGACGGCAGAAAAGAAGAGAGAAAAAAACGTGTTTCTTTGTGTATCGTTTTTCTTTCAATAATTCATTCCGTTTATTTTTCATTAATTTTTCAAATGAAATAATTTTTTAGTTGAAATAAAAATAATTGCAATACACGAACTATATTTATTAAATTATAAGATGATTTAATCAACTTCATGATTGGATTACAATAAATCATGATTAATAGACAAAGATGTTTGACAATACACACAAGCCCACGACACGAGACTGTTTTGACAATGGACTCGTGCCTAAACTAGAAACTCAAATTAATTACTCTATGATGTCATTACCCTGACGTTTCTCAATTTCAGGTGTCACTAGAAGAGCTATATAACCAATCCTTTCCAAAGAATCATCAGAACTTGTTTCAACTCTTATAGTGCTAACAACTACTACATATTCTTTATTAATCATGAAAGCTAAAGTACAAATGAGAAACCTCAACAAGAGGACCAAATTGGTTGAGAGCGAACGTCGATTCAAGAGAGCCTGTGAACAGATTGTCCAATTGAACTACTCTTTAGACGCACTTCAAAAGAGGTACAACAGAGCCAAGACTGACAACAACAAGTCTTTCAGATACTCGCTACGTCTACGCATAGCAGTTGTTGATGGAATGCGCAACATGTACTACGACTACGCTCACCAGAAAGCAGAATCCGTAGCCGAACTGAGACAAGAACTGTTTGGTGAAGTTGTCGACATTATTTCAGAAGATTCTTCAGCAGACATTGAGATGTATGACTAGAGGAAAAGCACCAGACTTCTTCAAAAAACGGTTCTTTTCAGAGCCACACACATTTTTCAAAAAGAATCTGAATTTGTTGTCATTAGTTTAGTTTATCTATAGTTCTGTTTCCATATATTATAACTGCAGCCCTTTTCCTTCCCGACTGAAAAAAAACAACAAAAAAAACAACAAAAATACCAAAAAAAAAAAAGAGGCTTAAATCCATAACTTTTCTATAAAAAAATGAATGCGTACACCTTATCTTGAAGTGCAACAGGCTATTTTATAAGAAATTGCGTACACCTTATTTTTGTAGCAGGCTTCAAATTTCGAACGTGTTTTTTGGGGGTTAATTTTCAAGTTTGAAAAATAAATAAATCAATGAACTTGGCATAAAATAATGATGAAAGTAATGTTTCGAACAAAATCCCCTCTCTCATAAAAGACTTAACTATTTTCGATATCTAACAAATTAACGCAATAAAATCCTTCATAAATTTACAATGAAGGAAAGAAGGGGAAAAAAAACAAAGTAGAGACGGCAGAAAAGAAGAGAGAAAAAAACGTGTTTCTTTGTGTATCGTTTTTCTTGCAATAATTCATTCCGTTTATTTTTCATTAATTTTTCAAATGAAATAATTTTTTAGTTGAAATAAAAATAATTGCAATACACGAACTATATTTATTAAATTATAAGATGATTTAATCAACTTCATGATTGGATTACAATAAATCATGATTAATAGACAAAGATGTTTGACAATACACACAAGCCCACGACACGAGACTGTTTTGACAATGGACTCGTGCCTAAACTAGAAACTCAAATTAATTACTCTATGATGTCATTACCCTGACGTTTCTCAATTTCAGGTGTCACTAGAAGAGCTATATAACCAATCCTTTCCAAAGAATCATCAGAACTTGTTTCAACTCTTATAGTGCTAACAACTACTACATATTCTTTATTAATCATGAAAGCTAAAGTACAAATGAGAAACCTCAACAAGAGGACCAAATTGGTTGAGAGCGAACGTCGATTCAAGAGAGCCTGTGAACAGATTGTCCAATTGAACTACTCTTTAGACGCACTTCAAAAGAGGTACAACAGAGCCAAGACTGACAACAACAAGTCTTTCAGATACTCGCTACGTCTACGCATAGCAGTTGTTGATGGAATGCGCAACATGTACTACGACTACGCTCACCAGAAAGCAGAATCCGTAGCCGAACTGAGACAAGAACTGTTTGGTGAAGTTGTCGACATTATTTCAGAAGATTCTTCAGCAGACATTGAGATGTATGACTAGAGGAAAAGCACCAGACTTCTTCAAAAAACGGTTCTTTTCAGAGCCACACACATTTTTCAAAAAGAATCTGAATTTGTTGTCATTAGTTTAGTTTATCTATAGTTCTGTTTCCATATATTATAACTGCAGCCCTTTTCCTTCCCGACTGAAAAAAAACAACAAAAAAAACAACAAAAATACCAAAAAAAAAAAAGAGGCTTAAATCCATAACTTTTCTATAAAAAAATGAATGCGTACACCTTATCTTGAAGTGCAACAGGCTATTTTATAAGAAATTGCGTACACCTTATTTTTGTAGCAGGCTTCAAATTTCGAACGTGTTTTTTGGGGGTTAATTTTCAAGTTTGAAAAATAAATAAATCAATGAACTTGGCATAAAATAATGATGAAAGTAATGTTTCGAACAAAATCCCCTCTCTCATAAAAGACTTAACTATTTTCGATATCTAACAAATTAACGCAATAAAATCCTTCATAAATTTACAATGAAGGAAAGAAGGGGGAAAAAAACAAAGTAGAGACGGCAGAAAAGAAGAGAGAAAAAAACGTGTTTCTTTGTGTATCGTTTTTCTTGCAATAATTCATTCCGTTTATTTTTCATTAATTTTTCAAATGAAATAATTTTTTAGTTGAAATAAAAATAATTGCAATACACGAACTATATTTATTAAATTATAAGATGATTTAATCAACTTCATGATTGGATTACAATAAATCATGATTAATAGACAAAGATGTTTGACAATACACACAAGCCCACGACACGAGACTGTTTTGACAATGGACTCGTGCCTAAACTAGAAACTCAAATTAATTACTCTATGATGTCATTACCCTGACGTTTCTCAATTTCAGGTGTCACTAGAAGAGCTATATAACCAATCCTTTCCAAAGAATCATCAGAACTTGTTTCAACTCTTATAGTGCTAACAACTACTACATATTCTTTATTAATCATGAAAGCTAAAGTACAAATGAGAAACCTCAACAAGAGGACCAAATTGGTTGAGAGCGAACGTCGATTCAAGAGAGCCTGTGAACAGATTGTCCAATTGAACTACTCTTTAGACGCACTTCAAAAGAGGTACAACAGAGCCAAGACTGACAACAACAAGTCTTTCAGATACTCGCTACGTCTACGCATAGCAGTTGTTGATGGAATGCGCAACATGTACTACGACTACGCTCACCAGAAAGCAGAATCCGTAGCCGAACTGAGACAAGAACTGTTTGGTGAAGTTGTCGACATTATTTCAGAAGATTCTTCAGCAGACATTGAGATGTATGACTAGAGGAAAAGCACCAGACTTCTTCAAAAAACGGTTCTTTTCAGAGCCACACACATTTTTCAAAAAGAATCTGAATTTGTTGTCATTAGTTTAGTTTATCTATAGTTCTGTTTCCATATATTATAACTGCAGCCCTTTTCCTTCCCGACTGAAAAAAAACAACAAAAAAAACAACAAAAATACCAAAAAAAAAAAAGAGGCTTAAATCCATAACTTTTCTATAAAAAAATGAATGCGTACACCTTATCTTGAAGTGCAACAGGCTATTTTATAAGAAATTGCGTACACCTTATTTTTGTAGCAGGCTTCAAATTTCGAACGTGTTTTTTGGGGGTTAATTTTCAAGTTTGAAAAATAAATAAATCAATGAACTTGGCATAAAATAATGATGAAAGTAATGTTTCGAACAAAATCCCCTCTCTCATAAAAGACTTAACTATTTTCGATATCTAACAAATTAACGCAATAAAATCCTTCATAAATTTACAATGAAGGAAAGAAGGGGAAAAAAAACAAAGTAGAGACGGCAGAAAAGAAGAGAGAAAAAAACGTGTTTCTTTGTGTATCGTTTTTCTTGCAATAATTCATTCCGTTTATTTTTCATTAATTTTTCAAATGAAATAATTTTTTAGTTGAAATAAAAATAATTGCAATACACGAACTATATTTATTAAATTATAAGATGATTTAATCAACTTCATGATTGGATTACAATAAATCATGATTAATAGACAAAGATGTTTGACAATACACACAAGCCCACGACACGAGACTGTTTTGACAATGGACTCGTGCCTAAACTAGAAACTCAAATTAATTACTCTATGATGTCATTACCCTGACGTTTCTCAATTTCAGGTGTCACTAGAAGAGCTATATAACCAATCCTTTCCAAAGAATCATCAGAACTTGTTTCAACTCTTATAGTGCTAACAACTACTACATATTCTTTATTAATCATGAAAGCTAAAGTACAAATGAGAAACCTCAACAAGAGGACCAAATTGGTTGAGAGCGAACGTCGATTCAAGAGAGCCTGTGAACAGATTGTCCAATTGAACTACTCTTTAGACGCACTTCAAAAGAGGTACAACAGAGCCAAGACTGACAACAACAAGTCTTTCAGATACTCGCTACGTCTACGCATAGCAGTTGTTGATGGAATGCGCAACATGTACTACGACTACGCTCACCAGAAAGCAGAATCCGTAGCCGAACTGAGACAAGAACTGTTTGGTGAAGTTGTCGACATTATTTCAGAAGATTCTTCAGCAGACATTGAGATGTATGACTAGAGGAAAAGCACCAGACTTCTTCAAAAAACGGTTCTTTTCAGAGCCACACACATTTTTCAAAAAGAATCTGAATTTGTTGTCATTAGTTTAGTTTATCTATAGTTCTGTTTCCATATATTATAACTGCAGCCCTTTTCCTTCCCGACTGAAAAAAAACAACAAAAAAAACAACAAAAATACCAAAAAAAAAAAAGAGGCTTAAATCCATAACTTTTCTATAAAAAAATGAATGCGTACACCTTATCTTGAAGTGCAACAGGCTATTTTATAAGAAATTGCGTACACCTTATTTTTGTAGCAGGCTTCAAATTTCGAACGTGTTTTTTGGGGGTTAATTTTCAAGTTTGAAAAATAAATAAATCAATGAACTTGGCATAAAATAATGATGAAAGTAATGTTTCGAACAAAATCCCCTCTCTCATAAAAGACTTAACTATTTTCGATATCTAACAAATTAACGCAATAAAATCCTTCATAAATTTACAATGAAGGAAAGAAGGGGGAAAAAAACAAAGTAGAGACGGCAGAAAAGAAGAGAGAAAAAAACGTGTTTCTTTGTGTATCGTTTTTCTTGCAATAATTCATTCCGTTTATTTTTCATTAATTTTTCAAATGAAATAATTTTTTAGTTGAAATAAAAATAATTGCAATACACGAACTATATTTATTAAATTATAAGATGATTTAATCAACTTCATGATTGGATTACAATAAATCATGATTAATAGACAAAGATGTTTGACAATACACACAAGCCCACGACACGAGACTGTTTTGACAATGGACTCGTGCCTAAACTAGAAACTCAAATTAATTACTCTATGATGTCATTACCCTGACGTTTCTCAATTTCAGGTGTCACTAGAAGAGCTATATAACCAATCCTTTCCAAAGAATCATCAGAACTTGTTTCAACTCTTATAGTGCTAACAACTACTACATATTCTTTATTAATCATGAAAGCTAAAGTACAAATGAGAAACCTCAACAAGAGGACCAAATTGGTTGAGAGCGAACGTCGATTCAAGAGAGCCTGTGAACAGATTGTCCAATTGAACTACTCTTTAGACGCACTTCAAAAGAGGTACAACAGAGCCAAGACTGACAACAACAAGTCTTTCAGATACTCGCTACGTCTACGCATAGCAGTTGTTGATGGAATGCGCAACATGTACTACGACTACGCTCACCAGAAAGCAGAATCCGTAGCCGAACTGAGACAAGAACTGTTTGGTGAAGTTGTCGACATTATTTCAGAAGATTCTTCAGCAGACATTGAGATGTATGACTAGAGGAAAAGCACCAGACTTCTTCAAAAAACGGTTCTTTTCAGAGCCACACACATTTTTCAAAAAGAATCTGAATTTGTTGTCATTAGTTTAGTTTATCTATAGTTCTGTTTCCATATATTATAACTGCAGCCCTTTTCCTTCCCGACTGAAAAAAAACAACAAAAAAAACAACAAAAATACCAAAAAAAAAAAAGAGGCTTAAATCCATAACTTTTCTATAAAAAAATGAATGCGTACACCTTATCTTGAAGTGCAACAGGCTATTTTATAAGAAATTGCGTACACCTTATTTTTGTAGCAGGCTTCAAATTTCGAACGTGTTTTTTGGGGGTTAATTTTCAAGTTTGAAAAATAAATAAATCAATGAACTTGGCATAAAATAATGATGAAAGTAATGTTTCGAACAAAATCCCCTCTCTCATAAAAGACTTAACTATTTTCGATATCTAACAAATTAACGCAATAAAATCCTTCATAAATTTACAATGAAGGAAAGAAGGGGGAAAAAAACAAAGTAGAGACGGCAGAAAAGAAGAGAGAAAAAAACGTGTTTCTTTGTGTATCGTTTTTCTTGCAATAATTCATTCCGTTTATTTTTCATTAATTTTTCAAATGAAATAATTTTTTAGTTGAAATAAAAATAATTGCAATACACGAACTATATTTATTAAATTATAAGATGATTTAATCAACTTCATGATTGGATTACAATAAATCATGATTAATAGACAAAGATGTTTGACAATACACACAAGCCCACGACACGAGACTGTTTTGACAATGGACTCGTGCCTAAACTAGAAACTCAAATTAATTACTCTATGATGTCATTACCCTGACGTTTCTCAATTTCAGGTGTCACTAGAAGAGCTATATAACCAATCCTTTCCAAAGAATCATCAGAACTTGTTTCAACTCTTATAGTGCTAACAACTACTACATATTCTTTATTAATCATGAAAGCTAAAGTACAAATGAGAAACCTCAACAAGAGGACCAAATTGGTTGAGAACGAACGTCGATTCAAGAGAGCCTGTGAACAGATTGTCCAATTGAACTACTCTTTAGACGCACTTCAAAAGAGGTACAACAGAGCCAAGACTGACAACAACAAGTCTTTCAGATACTCGCTACGTCTACGCATAGCAGTTGTTGATGGAATGCGCAACATGTACTACGACTACGCTCACCAGAAAGCAGAATCCGTAGCCGAACTGAGACAAGAACTGTTTGGTGAAGTTGTCGACATTATTTCAGAAGATTCTTCAGCAGACATTGAGATGTATGACTAGAGGAAAAGCACCAGACTTCTTCAAAAAACGGTTCTTTTCAGAGCCACACACATTTTTCAAAAAGAATCTGAATTTGTTGTCATTAGTTTAGTTTATCTATAGTTCTGTTTCCATATATTATAACTGCAGCCCTTTTCCTTCCCGACTGAAAAAAAACAACAAAAAAAACAACAAAAATACCAAAAAAAAAAAAGAGGCTTAAATCCATAACTTTTCTATAAAAAAATGAATGCGTACACCTTATCTTGAAGTGCAACAGGCTATTTTATAAGAAATTGCGTACACCTTATTTTTGTAGCAGGCTTCAAATTTCGAACGTGTTTTTTGGGGGTTAATTTTCAAGTTTGAAAAATAAATAAATCAATGAACTTGGCATAAAATAATGATGAAAGTAATGTTTCGAACAAAATCCCCTCTCTCATAAAAGACTTAACTATTTTCGATATCTAACAAATTAACGCAATAAAATCCTTCATAAATTTACAATGAAGGAAAGAAGGGGGAAAAAAACAAAGTAGAGACGGCAGAAAAGAAGAGAGAAAAAAACGTGTTTCTTTGTGTATCGTTTTTCTTGCAATAATTCATTCCGTTTATTTTTCATTAATTTTTCAAATGAAATAATTTTTTAGTTGAAATAAAAATAATTGCAATACACGAACTATATTTATTAAATTATAAGATGATTTAATCAACTTCATGATTGGATTACAATAAATCATGATTAATAGACAAAGATGTTTGACAATACACACAAGCCCACGACACGAGACTGTTTTGACAATGGACTCGTGCCTAAACTAGAAACTCAAATTAATTACTCTATGATGTCATTACCCTGACGTTTCTCAATTTCAGGTGTCACTAGAAGAGCTATATAACCAATCCTTTCCAAAGAATCATCAGAACTTGTTTCAACTCTTATAGTGCTAACAACTACTACATATTCTTTATTAATCATGAAAGCTAAAGTACAAATGAGAAACCTCAACAAGAGGACCAAATTGGTTGAGAGCGAACGTCGATTCAAGAGAGCCTGTGAACAGATTGTCCAATTGAACTACTCTTTAGACGCACTTCAAAAGAGGTACAACAGAGCCAAGACTGACAACAACAAGTCTTTCAGATACTCGCTACGTCTACGCATAGCAGTTGTTGATGGAATGCGCAACATGTACTACGACTACGCTCACCAGAAAGCAGAATCCGTAGCCGAACTGAGACAAGAACTGTTTGGTGAAGTTGTCGACATTATTTCAGAAGATTCTTCAGCAGACATTGAGATGTATGACTAGAGGAAAAGCACCAGACTTCTTCAAAAAACGGTTCTTTTCAGAGCCACACACATTTTTCAAAAAGAATCTGAATTTGTTGTCATTAGTTTAGTTTATCTATAGTTCTGTTTCCATATATTATAACTGCAGCCCTTTTCCTTCCCGACTGAAAAAAAACAACAGAAAAAACAACAAAAAACCAAAAAAAAAAAAGAGGCTTAAATCCATAACTTTTCTATAAAAAAATGAATGCGTACACCTTATCTTGAAGTGCAACAGGCTATTTTATAAGAAATTGCGTACACCTTATTTTTGTAGCAGGCTTCAAATTTCGAACGTGTTTTTTGGGGGTTAATTTTCAAGTTTGAAAAATAAATAAATCAATGAACTTGGCATAAAATAATGATGAAAGTAATGTTTCGAACAAAATCCCCTCTCTCATAAAAGACTTAACTATTTTCGATATCTAACAAATTAACGCAATAAAATCCTTCATAAATTTACAATGAAGGAAAGAAGGGGGAAAAAAACAAAGTAGAGACGGCAGAAAAGAAGAGAGAAAAAAACGTGTTTCTTTGTGTATCGTTTTTCTTGCAATAATTCATTCCGTTTATTTTTCATTAATTTTTCAAATGAAATAATTTTTTAGTTGAAATAAAAATAATTGCAATACACGAACTATATTTATTAAATTATAAGATGATTTAATCAACTTCATGATTGGATTACAATAAATCATGATTAATAGACAAAGATGTTTGACAATACACACAAGCCCACGACACGAGACTGTTTTGACAATGGACTCGTGCCTAAACTAGAAACTCAAATTAATTACTCTATGATGTCATTACCCTGACGTTTCTCAATTTCAGGTGTCACTAGAAGAGCTATATAACCAATCCTTTCCAAAGAATCATCAGAACTTGTTTCAACTCTTATAGTGCTAACAACTACTACATATTCTTTATTAATCATGAAAGCTAAAGTACAAATGAGAAACCTCAACAAGAGGACCAAATTGGTTGAGAGCGAACGTCGATTCAAGAGAGCCTGTGAACAGATTGTCCAATTGAACTACTCTTTAGACGCACTTCAAAAGAGGTACAACAGAGCCAAGACTGACAACAACAAGTCTTTCAGATACTCGCTACGTCTACGCATAGCAGTTGTTGATGGAATGCGCAACATGTACTACGACTACGCTCACCAGAAAGCAGAATCCGTAGCCGAACTGAGACAAGAACTGTTTGGTGAAGTTGTCGACATTATTTCAGAAGATTCTTCAGCAGACATTGAGATGTATGACTAGAGGAAAAGCACCAGACTTCTTCAAAAAACGGTTCTTTTCAGAGCCACACACATTTTTCAAAAAGAATCTGAATTTGTTGTCATTAGTTTAGTTTATCTATAGTTCTGTTTCCATATATTATAACTGCAGCCCTTTTCCTTCCCGACTGAAAAAAAACAACAGAAAAAACAACAAAAAACCAAAAAAAAAAAAGAGGCTTAAATCCATAACTTTTCTATAAAAAAATGAATGCGTACACCTTATCTTGAAGTGCAACAGGCTATTTTATAAGAAATTGCGTACACCTTATTTTTGTAGCAGGCTTCAAATTTCGAACGTGTTTTTTGGGGGTTAATTTTCAAGTTTGAAAAATAAATAAATCAATGAACTTGGCATAAAATAATGATGAAAGTAATGTTTCGAACAAAATCCCCTCTCTCATAAAAGACTTAACTATTTTCGATATCTAACAAATTAACGCAATAAAATCCTTCATAAATTTACAATGAAGGAAAGAAGGGGGAAAAAAACAAAGTAGAGACGGCAGAAAAGAAGAGAGAAAAAAACGTGTTTCTTTGTGTATCGTTTTTCTTGCAATAATTCATTCCGTTTATTTTTCATTAATTTTTCAAATGAAATAATTTTTTAGTTGAAATAAAAATAATTGCAATACACGAACTATATTTATTAAATTATAAGATGATTTAATCAACTTCATGATTGGATTACAATAAATCATGATTAATAGACAAAGATGTTTGACAATACACACAAGCCCACGACACGAGACTGTTTTGACAATGGACTCGTGCCTAAACTAGAAACTCAAATTAATTACTCTATGATGTCATTACCCTGACGTTTCTCAATTTCAGGTGTCACTAGAAGAGCTATATAACCAATCCTTTCCAAAGAATCATCAGAACTTGTTTCAACTCTTATAGTGCTAACAACTACTACATATTCTTTATTAATCATGAAAGCTAAAGTACAAATGAGAAACCTCAACAAGAGGACCAAATTGGTTGAGAGCGAACGTCGATTCAAGAGAGCCTGTGAACAGATTGTCCAATTGAACTACTCTTTAGACGCACTTCAAAAGAGGTACAACAGAGCCAAGACTGACAACAACAAGTCTTTCAGATACTCGCTACGTCTACGCATAGCAGTTGTTGATGGAATGCGCAACATGTACTACGACTACGCTCACCAGAAAGCAGAATCCGTAGCCGAACTGAGACAAGAACTGTTTGGTGAAGTTGTCGACATTATTTCAGAAGATTCTTCAGCAGACATTGAGATGTATGACTAGAGGAAAAGCACCAGACTTCTTCAAAAAACGGTTCTTTTCAGAGCCACACACATTTTTCAAAAAGAATCTGAATTTGTTGTCATTAGTTTAGTTTATCTATAGTTCTGTTTCCATATATTATAACTGCAGCCCTTTTCCTTCCCGACTGAAAAAAAACAACAGAAAAAACAACAAAAATACCAAAAAAAAAAAAGAGGCTTAAATCCATAACTTTTCTATAAAAAAATGAATGCGTACACCTTATCTTGAAGTGCAACAGGCTATTTTATAAGAAATTGCGTACACCTTATTTTTGTAGCAGGCTTCAAATTTCGAACGTGTTTTTTGGGGGTTAATTTTCAAGTTTGAAAAATAAATAAATCAATGAACTTGGCATAAAATAATGATGAAAGTAATGTTTCGAACAAAATCCCCTCTCTCATAAAAGACTTAACTATTTTCGATATCTAACAAATTAACGCAATAAAATCCTTCATAAATTTACAATGAAGGAAAGAAGGGGGAAAAAAACAAAGTAGAGACGGCAGAAAAGAAGAGAGAAAAAAACGTGTTTCTTTGTGTATCGTTTTTCTTGCAATAATTCATTCCGTTTATTTTTCATTAATTTTTCAAATGAAATAATTTTTTAGTTGAAATAAAAATAATTGCAATACACGAACTATATTTATTAAATTATAAGATGATTTAATCAACTTCATGATTGGATTACAATAAATCATGATTAATAGACAAAGATGTTTGACAATACACACAAGCCCACGACACGAGACTGTTTTGACAATGGACTCGTGCCTAAACTAGAAACTCAAATTAATTACTCTATGATGTCATTACCCTGACGTTTCTCAATTTCAGGTGTCACTAGAAGAGCTATATAACCAATCCTTTCCAAAGAATCATCAGAACTTGTTTCAACTCTTATAGTGCTAACAACTACTACATATTCTTTATTAATCATGAAAGCTAAAGTACAAATGAGAAACCTCAACAAGAGGACCAAATTGGTTGAGAGCGAACGTCGATTCAAGAGAGCCTGTGAACAGATTGTCCAATTGAACTACTCTTTAGACGCACTTCAAAAGAGGTACAACAGAGCCAAGACTGACAACAACAAATCTTTCAGATACTCGCTACGTCTACGCATAGCAGTTGTTGATGGAATGCGCAACATGTACTACGACTACGCTCACCAGAAAGCAGAATCCGTAGCCGAACTGAGACAAGAACTGTTTGGTGAAGTTGTCGACATTATTTCAGAAGATTCTTCAGCAGACATTGAGATGTATGACTAGAGGAAAAGCACCAGACTTCTTCAAAAAACGGTTCTTTTCAGAGCCACACACATTTTTCAAAAAGAATCTGAATTTGTTGTCATTAGTTTAGTTTATCTATAGTTCTGTTTCCATATATTATAACTGCAGCCCTTTTCCTTCCCGACTGAAAAAAAACAAAAAAAAAACAACAAAAATACCAAAAAAAAAAAAGAGGCTTAAATCCATAACTTTTCTATAAAAAAATGAATGCGTACACCTTATCTTGAAGTGCAACAGGCTATTTTATAAGAAATTGCGTACACCTTATTTTTGTAGCAGGCTTCAAATTTCGAACGTGTTTTTTGGGGGTTAATTTTCAAGTTTGAAAAATAAATAAATCAATGAACTTGGCATAAAATAATGATGAAAGTAATGTTTCGAACAAAATCCCCTCTCTCATAAAAGACTTAACTATTTTCGATATCTAACAAATTAACGCAATAAAATCCTTCAAAAATTTACAATAAAGGAAAGAAGGGGGAAAAAAACAAAGTAGAGACGGCAGAAAAGAAGAGAGAAAAAAACGTGTTTCTTTGTGTATCGTTTTTCTTGCAATAATTCATTCCGTTTATTTTTCATTAATTTTTCAAATGAAATAATTTTTTAGTTGAAATAAAAATAATTGCAATACACGAACTATATTTATTAAATTATAAGATGATTTAATCAACTTCATGATTGGATTACAATAAATCATGATTAATAGACAAAGATGTTTGACAATACACACAAGCCCACGACACGAGACTGTTTTGACAATGGACTCGTGCCTAAACTAGAAACTCAAATTAATTACTCTATGATGTCATTACCCTGACGTTTCTCAATTTCAGGTGTCACTAGAAGAGCTATATAACCAATCCTTTCCAAAGAATCATCAGAACTTGTTTCAACTCTTATAGTGCTAACAACTACTACATATTCTTTATTAATCATGAAAGCTAAAGTACAAATGAGAAACCTCAACAAGAGGACCAAATTGGTTGAGAGCGAACGTCGATTCAAGAGAGCCTGTGAACAGATTGTCCAATTGAACTACTCTTTAGACGCACTTCAAAAGAGGTACAACAGAGCCAAGACTGACAACAACAAGTCTTTCAGATACTCGCTACGTCTACGCATAGCAGTTGTTGATGGAATGCGCAACATGTACTACGACTACGCTCACCAGAAAGCAGAATCCGTAGCCGAACTGAGACAAGAACTGTTTGGTGAAGTTGTCGACATTATTTCAGAAGATTCTTCAGCAGACATTGAGATGTATGACTAGAGGAAAAGCACCAGACTTCTTCAAAAAACGGTTCTTTTCAGAGCCACACACATTTTTCAAAAAGAATCTGAATTTGTTGTCATTAGTTTAGTTTATCTATAGTTCTGTTTCCATATATTATAACTGCAGCCCTTTTCCTTCCCGACTGAAAAAAAACAACAAAAAAAACAACAAAAATACCAAAAAAAAAAAAGAGGCTTAAATCCATAACTTTTCTATAAAAAAATGAATGCGTACACCTTATCTTGAAGTGCAACAGGCTATTTTATAAGAAATTGCGTACACCTTATTTTTGTAGCAGGCTTCAAATTTCGAACGTGTTTTTTGGGGGTTAATTTTCAAGTTTGAAAAATAAATAAATCAATGAACTTGGCATAAAATAATGATGAAAGTAATGTTTCGAACAAAATCCCCTCTCTCATAAAAGACTTAACTATTTTCGATATCTAACAAATTAACGCAATAAAATCCTTCATAAATTTACAATGAAGGAAAGAAGGGGGAAAAAAACAAAGTAGAGACGGCAGAAAAGAAGAGAGAAAAAAACGTGTTTCTTTGTGTATCGTTTTTCTTGCAATAATTCATTCCGTTTATTTTTCATTAATTTTTCAAATGAAATAATTTTTTAGTTGAAATAAAAATAATTGCAATACACGAACTATATTTATTAAATTATAAGATGATTTAATCAACTTCATGATTGGATTACAATAAATCATGATTAATAGACAAAGATGTTTGACAATACACACAAGCCCACGACACGAGACTGTTTTGACAATGGACTCGTGCCTAAACTAGAAACTCAAATTAATTACTCTATGATGTCATTACCCTGACGTTTCTCAATTTCAGGTGTCACTAGAAGAGCTATATAACCAATCCTTTCCAAAGAATCATCAGAACTTGTTTCAACTCTTATAGTGCTAACAACTACTACATATTCTTTATTAATCATGAAAGCTAAAGTACAAATGAGAAACCTCAACAAGAGGACCAAATTGGTTGAGAGCGAACGTCGATTCAAGAGAGCCTGTGAACAGATTGTCCAATTGAACTACTCTTTAGACGCACTTCAAAAGAGGTACAACAGAGCCAAGACTGACAACAACAAGTCTTTCAGATACTCGCTACGTCTACGCATAGCAGTTGTTGATGGAATGCGCAACATGTACTACGACTACGCTCACCAGAAAGCAGAATCCGTAGCCGAACTGAGACAAGAACTGTTTGGTGAAGTTGTCGACATTATTTCAGAAGATTCTTCAGCAGACATTGAGATGTATGACTAGAGGAAAAGCACCAGACTTCTTCAAAAAACGGTTCTTTTCAGAGCCACACACATTTTTCAAAAAGAATCTGAATTTGTTGTCATTAGTTTAGTTTATCTATAGTTCTGTTTCCATATATTATAACTGCAGCCCTTTTCCTTCCCGACTGAAAAAAAACAACAAAAAAAACAACAAAAATACCAAAAAAAAAAAAGAGGCTTAAATCCATAACTTTTCTATAAAAAAATGAATGCGTACACCTTATCTTGAAGTGCAACAGGCTATTTTATAAGAAATTGCGTACACCTTATTTTTGTAGCAGGCTTCAAATTTCGAACGTGTTTTTTGGGGGTTAATTTTCAAGTTTGAAAAATAAATAAATCAATGAACTTGGCATAAAATAATGATGAAAGTAATGTTTCGAACAAAATCCCCTCTCTCATAAAAGACTTAACTATTTTCGATATCTAACAAATTAACGCAATAAAATCCTTCATAAATTTACAATGAAGGAAAGAAGGGGGAAAAAAACAAAGTAGAGACGGCAGAAAAGAAGAGAGAAAAAAACGTGTTTCTTTGTGTATCGTTTTTCTTGCAATAATTCATTCCGTTTATTTTTCATTAATTTTTCAAATGAAATAATTTTTTAGTTGAAATAAAAATAATTGCAATACACGAACTATATTTATTAAATTATAAGATGATTTAATCAACTTCATGATTGGATTACAATAAATCATGATTAATAGACAAAGATGTTTGACAATACACACAAGCCCACGACACGAGACTGTTTTGACAATGGACTCGTGCCTAAACTAGAAACTCAAATTAATTACTCTATGATGTCATTACCCTGACGTTTCTCAATTTCAGGTGTCACTAGAAGAGCTATATAACCAATCCTTTCCAAAGAATCATCAGAACTTGTTTCAACTCTTATAGTGCTAACAACTACTACATATTCTTTATTAATCATGAAAGCTAAAGTACAAATGAGAAACCTCAACAAGAGGACCAAATTGGTTGAGAGCGAACGTCGATTCAAGAGAGCCTGTGAACAGATTGTCCAATTGAACTACTCTTTAGACGCACTTCAAAAGAGGTACAACAGAGCCAAGACTGACAACAACAAGTCTTTCAGATACTCGCTACGTCTACGCATAGCAGTTGTTGATGGAATGCGCAACATGTACTACGACTACGCTCACCAGAAAGCAGAATCCGTAGCCGAACTGAGACAAGAACTGTTTGGTGAAGTTGTCGACATTATTTCAGAAGATTCTTCAGCAGACATTGAGATGTATGACTAGAGGAAAAGCACCAGACTTCTTCAAAAAACGGTTCTTTTCAGAGCCACACACATTTTTCAAAAAGAATCTGAATTTGTTGTCATTAGTTTAGTTTATCTATAGTTCTGTTTCCATATATTATAACTGCAGCCCTTTTCCTTCCCGACTGAAAAAAAACAACAAAAAAAACAACAAAAATACCAAAAAAAAAAAAGAGGCTTAAATCCATAACTTTTCTATAAAAAAATGAATGCGTACACCTTATCTTGAAGTGCAACAGGCTATTTTATAAGAAATTGCGTACACCTTATTTTTGTAGCAGGCTTCAAATTTCGAACGTGTTTTTTGGGGGTTAATTTTCAAGTTTGAAAAATAAATAAATCAATGAACTTGGCATAAAATAATGATGAAAGTAATGTTTCGAACAAAATCCCCTCTCTCATAAAAGGCTTAACTATTTTCGATATCTAACAAATTAACGCAATAAAATCCTTCATAAATTTACAATGAAGGAAAGAAGGGGAAAAAAAACAAAGTAGAGACGGCAGAAAAGAAGAGAGAAAAAAACGTGTTTCTTTGTGTATCGTTTTTCTTGCAATAATTCATTCCGTTTATTTTTCATTAATTTTTCAAATGAAATAATTTTTTAGTTGAAATAAAAATAATTGCAATACACGAACTATATTTATTAAATTATAAGATGATTTAATCAACTTCATGATTGGATTACAATAAATCATGATTAATAGACAAAGATGTTTGACAATACACACAAGCCCACGACACGAGACTGTTTTGACAATGGACTCGTGCCTAAACTAGAAACTCAAATTAATTACTCTATGATGTCATTACCCTGACGTTTCTCAATTTCAGGTGTCACTAGAAGAGCTATATAACCAATCCTTTCCAAAGAATCATCAGAACTTGTTTCAACTCTTATAGTGCTAACAACTACTACATATTCTTTATTAATCATGAAAGCTAAAGTACAAATGAGAAACCTCAACAAGAGGACCAAATTGGTTGAGAGCGAACGTCGATTCAAGAGAGCCTGTGAACAGATTGTCCAATTGAACTACTCTTTAGACGCACTTCAAAAGAGGTACAACAGAGCCAAGACTGACAACAACAAGTCTTTCAGATACTCGCTACGTCTACGCATAGCAGTTGTTGATGGAATGCGCAACATGTACTACGACTACGCTCACCAGAAAGCAGAATCCGTAGCCGAACTGAGACAAGAACTGTTTGGTGAAGTTGTCGACATTATTTCAGAAGATTCTTCAGCAGACATTGAGATGTATGACTAGAGGAAAAGCACCAGACTTCTTCAAAAAACGGTTCTTTTCAGAGCCACACACATTTTTCAAAAAGAATCTGAATTTGTTGTCATTAGTTTAGTTTATCTATAGTTCTGTTTCCATATATTATAACTGCAGCCCTTTTCCTTCCCGACTGAAAAAAAACAACAAAAAAAACAACAAAAATACCAAAAAAAAAAAAGAGGCTTAAATCCATAACTTTTCTATAAAAAAATGAATGCGTACACCTTATCTTGAAGTGCAACAGGCTATTTTATAAGAAATTGCGTACACCTTATTTTTGTAGCAGGCTTCAAATTTCGAACGTGTTTTTTGGGGGTTAATTTTCAAGTTTGAAAAATAAATAAATCAATGAACTTGGCATAAAATAATGATGAAAGTAATGTTTCGAACAAAATCCCCTCTCTCATAAAAGACTTAACTATTTTCGATATCTAACAAATTAACGCAATAAAATCCTTCATAAATTTACAATGAAGGAAAGAAGGGGGAAAAAAACAAAGTAGAGACGGCAGAAAAGAAGAGAGAAAAAAACGTGTTTCTTTGTGTATCGTTTTTCTTGCAATAATTCATTCCGTTTATTTTTCATTAATTTTTCAAATGAAATAATTTTTTAGTTGAAATAAAAATAATTGCAATACACGAACTATATTTATTAAATTATAAGATGATTTAATCAACTTCATGATTGGATTACAATAAATCATGATTAATAGACAAAGATGTTTGACAATACACACAAGCCCACGACACGAGACTGTTTTGACAATGGACTCGTGCCTAAACTAGAAACTCAAATTAATTACTCTATGATGTCATTACCCTGACGTTTCTCAATTTCAGGTGTCACTAGAAGAGCTATATAACCAATCCTTTCCAAAGAATCATCAGAACTTGTTTCAACTCTTATAGTGCTAACAACTACTACATATTCTTTATTAATCATGAAAGCTAAAGTACAAATGAGAAACCTCAACAAGAGGACCAAATTGGTTGAGAGCGAACGTCGATTCAAGAGAGCCTGTGAACAGATTGTCCAATTGAACTACTCTTTAGACGCACTTCAAAAGAGGTACAACAGAGCCAAGACTGACAACAACAAGTCTTTCAGATACTCGCTACGTCTACGCATAGCAGTTGTTGATGGAATGCGCAACATGTACTACGACTACGCTCACCAGAAAGCAGAATCCGTAGCCGAACTGAGACAAGAACTGTTTGGTGAAGTTGTCGACATTATTTCAGAAGATTCTTCAGCAGACATTGAGATGTATGACTAGAGGAAAAGCACCAGACTTCTTCAAAAAACGGTTCTTTTCAGAGCCACACACATTTTTCAAAAAGAATCTGAATTTGTTGTCATTAGTTTAGTTTATCTATAGTTCTGTTTCCATATATTATAACTGCAGCCCTTTTCCTTCCCGACTGAAAAAAAACAACAAAAAAAACAACAAAAATACCAAAAAAAAAAAAGAGGCTTAAATCCATAACTTTTCTATAAAAAAATGAATGCGTACACCTTATCTTGAAGTGCAACAGGCTATTTTATAAGAAATTGCGTACACCTTATTTTTGTAGCAGGCTTCAAATTTCGAACGTGTTTTTTGGGGGTTAATTTTCAAGTTTGAAAAATAAATAAATCAATGAACTTGGCATAAAATAATGATGAAAGTAATGTTTCGAACAAAATCCCCTCTCTCATAAAAGACTTAACTATTTTCGATATCTAACAAATTAACGCAATAAAATCCTTCATAAATTTACAATGAAGGAAAGAAGGGGGAAAAAAACAAAGTAGAGACGGCAGAAAAGAAGAGAGAAAAAAACGTGTTTCTTTGTGTATCGTTTTTCTTGCAATAATTCATTCCGTTTATTTTTCATTAATTTTTCAAATGAAATAATTTTTTAGTTGAAATAAAAATAATTGCAATACACGAACTATATTTATTAAATTATAAGATGATTTAATCAACTTCATGATTGGATTACAATAAATCATGATTAATAGACAAAGATGTTTGACAATACACACAAGCCCACGACACGAGACTGTTTTGACAATGGACTCGTGCCTAAACTAGAAACTCAAATTAATTACTCTATGATGTCATTACCCTGACGTTTCTCAATTTCAGGTGTCACTAGAAGAGCTATATAACCAATCCTTTCCAAAGAATCATCAGAACTTGTTTCAACTCTTATAGTGCTAACAACTACTACATATTCTTTATTAATCATGAAAGCTAAAGTACAAATGAGAAACCTCAACAAGAGGACCAAATTGGTTGAGAGCGAACGTCGATTCAAGAGAGCCTGTGAACAGATTGTCCAATTGAACTACTCTTTAGACGCACTTCAAAAGAGGTACAACAGAGCCAAGACTGACAACAACAAGTCTTTCAGATACTCGCTACGTCTACGCATAGCAGTTGTTGATGGAATGCGCAACATGTACTACGACTACGCTCACCAGAAAGCAGAATCCGTAGCCGAACTGAGACAAGAACTGTTTGGTGAAGTTGTCGACATTATTTCAGAAGATTCTTCAGCAGACATTGAGATGTATGACTAGAGGAAAAGCACCAGACTTCTTCAAAAAACGGTTCTTTTCAGAGCCACACACATTTTTCAAAAAGAATCTGAATTTGTTGTCATTAGTTTAGTTTATCTATAGTTCTGTTTCCATATATTATAACTGCAGCCCTTTTCCTTCCCGACTGAAAAAAAAACAACAAAAAAAAACAACAAAAATACCAAAAAAAAAAAAGAGGCTTAAATCCATAACTTTTCTATAAAAAAATGAATGCGTACACCTTATCTTGAAGTGCAACAGGCTATTTTATAAGAAATTGCGTACACCTTATTTTTGTAGCAGGCTTCAAATTTCGAACGTGTTTTTTGGGGGTTAATTTTCAAGTTTGAAAAATAAATAAATCAATGAACTTGGCATAAAATAATGATGAAAGTAATGTTTCGAACAAAATCCCCTCTCTCATAAAAGACTTAACTATTTTCGATATCTAACAAATTAACGCAATAAAATCCTTCATAAATTTACAATGAAGGAAAGAAGGGGGAAAAAAACAAAGTAGAGACGGCAGAAAAGAAGAGAGAAAAAAACGTGTTTCTTTGTGTATCGTTTTTCTTGCAATAATTCATTCCGTTTATTTTTCATTAATTTTTCAAATGAAATAATTTTTTAGTTGAAATAAAAATAATTGCAATACACGAACTATATTTATTAAATTATAAGATGATTTAATCAACTTCATGATTGGATTACAATAAATCATGATTAATAGACAAAGATGTTTGACAATACACACAAGCCCACGACACGAGACTGTTTTGACAATGGACTCGTGCCTAAACTAGAAACTCAAATTAATTACTCTATGATGTCATTACCCTGACGTTTCTCAATTTCAGGTGTCACTAGAAGAGCTATATAACCAATCCTTTCCAAAGAATCATCAGAACTTGTTTCAACTCTTATAGTGCTAACAACTACTACATATTCTTTATTAATCATGAAAGCTAAAGTACAAATGAGAAACCTCAACAAGAGGACCAAATTGGTTGAGAGCGAACGTCGATTCAAGAGAGCCTGTGAACAGATTGTCCAATTGAACTACTCTTTAGACGCACTTCAAAAGAGGTACAACAGAGCCAAGACTGACAACAACAAGTCTTTCAGATACTCGCTACGTCTACGCATAGCAGTTGTTGATGGAATGCGCAACATGTACTACGACTACGCTCACCAGAAAGCAGAATCCGTAGCCGAACTGAGACAAGAACTGTTTGGTGAAGTTGTCGACATTATTTCAGAAGATTCTTCAGCAGACATTGAGATGTATGACTAGAGGAAAAGCACCAGACTTCTTCAAAAAACGGTTCTTTTCAGAGCCACACACATTTTTCAAAAAGAATCTGAATTTGTTGTCATTAGTTTAGTTTATCTATAGTTCTGTTTCCATATATTATAACTGCAGCCCTTTTCCTTCCCGACTGAAAAAAAAACAACAAAAAAAACAACAAAAATACCAAAAAAAAAAAAGAGGCTTAAATCCATAACTTTTCTATAAAAAAATGAATGCGTACACCTTATCTTGAAGTGCAACAGGCTATTTTATAAGAAATTGCGTACACCTTATTTTTGTAGCAGGCTTCAAATTTCGAACGTGTTTTTTGGGGGTTAATTTTCAAGTTTGAAAAATAAATAAATCAATGAACTTGGCATAAAATAATGATGAAAGTAATGTTTCGAACAAAATCCCCTCTCTCATAAAAGACTTAACTATTTTCGATATCTAACAAATTAACGCAATAAAATCCTTCATAAATTTACAATGAAGGAAAGAAGGGGGAAAAAAACAAAGTAGAGACGGCAGAAAAGAAGAGAGAAAAAAACGTGTTTCTTTGTGTATCGTTTTTCTTGCAATAATTCATTCCGTTTATTTTTCATTAATTTTTCAAATGAAATAATTTTTTAGTTGAAATAAAAATAATTGCAATACACGAACTATATTTATTAAATTATAAGATGATTTAATCAACTTCATGATTGGATTACAATAAATCATGATTAATAGACAAAGATGTTTGACAATACACACAAGCCCACGACACGAGACTGTTTTGACAATGGACTCGTGCCTAAACTAGAAACTCAAATTAATTACTCTATGATGTCATTACCCTGACGTTTCTCAATTTCAGGTGTCACTAGAAGAGCTATATAACCAATCCTTTCCAAAGAATCATCAGAACTTGTTTCAACTCTTATAGTGCTAACAACTACTACATATTCTTTATTAATCATGAAAGCTAAAGTACAAATGAGAAACCTCAACAAGAGGACCAAATTGGTTGAGAGCGAACGTCGATTCAAGAGAGCCTGTGAACAGATTGTCCAATTGAACTACTCTTTAGACGCACTTCAAAAGAGGTACAACAGAGCCAAGACTGACAACAACAAGTCTTTCAGATACTCGCTACGTCTACGCATAGCAGTTGTTGATGGAATGCGCAACATGTACTACGACTACGCTCACCAGAAAGCAGAATCCGTAGCCGAACTGAGACAAGAACTGTTTGGTGAAGTTGTCGACATTATTTCAGAAGATTCTTCAGCAGACATTGAGATGTATGACTAGAGGAAAAGCACCAGACTTCTTCAAAAAACGGTTCTTTTCAGAGCCACACACATTTTTCAAAAAGAATCTGAATTTGTTGTCATTAGTTTAGTTTATCTATAGTTCTGTTTCCATATATTATAACTGCAGCCCTTTTCCTTCCCGACTGAAAAAAAACAACAAAAAAAACAACAAAAATACCAAAAAAAAAAAAGAGGCTTAAATCCATAACTTTTCTATAAAAAAATGAATGCGTACACCTTATCTTGAAGTGCAACAGGCTATTTTATAAGAAATTGCGTACACCTTATTTTTGTAGCAGGCTTCAAATTTCGAACGTGTTTTTTGGGGGTTAATTTTCAAGTTTGAAAAATAAATAAATCAATGAACTTGGCATAAAATAATGATGAAAGTAATGTTTCGAACAAAATCCCCTCTCTCATAAAAGACTTAACTATTTTCGATATCTAACAAATTAACGCAATAAAATCCTTCATAAATTTACAATGAAGGAAAGAAGGGGGAAAAAAACAAAGTAGAGACGGCAGAAAAGAAGAGAGAAAAAAACGTGTTTCTTTGTGTATCGTTTTTCTTGCAATAATTCATTCCGTTTATTTTTCATTAATTTTTCAAATGAAATAATTTTTTAGTTGAAATAAAAATAATTGCAATACACGAACTATATTTATTAAATTATAAGATGATTTAATCAACTTCATGATTGGATTACAATAAATCATGATTAATAGACAAAGATGTTTGACAATACACACAAGCCCACGACACGAGACTGTTTTGACAATGGACTCGTGCCTAAACTAGAAACTCAAATTAATTACTCTATGATGTCATTACCCTGACGTTTCTCAATTTCAGGTGTCACTAGAAGAGCTATATAACCAATCCTTTCCAAAGAATCATCAGAACTTGTTTCAACTCTTATAGTGCTAACAACTACTACATATTCTTTATTAATCATGAAAGCTAAAGTACAAATGAGAAACCTCAACAAGAGGACCAAATTGGTTGAGAGCGAACGTCGATTCAAGAGAGCCTGTGAACAGATTGTCCAATTGAACTACTCTTTAGACGCACTTCAAAAGAGGTACAACAGAGCCAAGACTGACAACAACAAGTCTTTCAGATACTCGCTACGTCTACGCATAGCAGTTGTTGATGGAATGCGCAGCATGTACTACGACTACGCTCACCAGAAAGCAGAATCCGTAGCCGAACTGAGACAAGAACTGTTTGGTGAAGTTGTCGACATTATTTCAGAAGATTCTTCAGCAGACATTGAGATGTATGACTAGAGGAAAAGCACCAGACTTCTTCAAAAAACGGTTCTTTTCAGAGCCACACACATTTTTCAAAAAGAATCTGAATTTGTTGTCATTAGTTTAGTTTATCTATAGTTCTGTTTCCATATATTATAACTGCAGCCCTTTTCCTTCCCGACTGAAAAAAAACAACAACAAAAACAACAAAAATACCAAAAAAAAAAAAGAGGCTTAAATCCATAACTTTTCTATAAAAAAATGAATGCGTACACCTTATCTTGAAGTGCAACAGGCTATTTTATAAGAAATTGCGTACACCTTATTTTTGTAGCAGGCTTCAAATTTCGAACGTGTTTTTTGGGGGTTAATTTTCAAGTTTGAAAAATAAATAAATCAATGAACTTGGCATAAAATAATGATGAAAGTAATGTTTCGAACAAAATCCCCTCTCTCATAAAAGACTTAACTATTTTCGATATCTAACAAATTAACGCAATAAAATCCTTCATAAATTTACAATGAAGGAAAGAAGGGGGAAAAAAACAAAGTAGAGACGGCAGAAAAGAAGAGAGAAAAAAACGTGTTTCTTTGTGTATCGTTTTTCTTGCAATAATTCATTCCGTTTATTTTTCATTAATTTTTCAAATGAAATAATTTTTTAGTTGAAATAAAAATAATTGCAATACACGAACTATATTTATTAAATTATAAGATGATTTAATCAACTTCATGATTGGATTACAATAAATCATGATTAATAGACAAAGATGTTTGACAATACACACAAGCCCACGACACGAGACTGTTTTGACAATGGACTCGTGCCTAAACTAGAAACTCAAATTAATTACTCTATGATGTCATTACCCTGACGTTTCTCAATTTCAGGTGTCACTAGAAGAGCTATATAACCAATCCTTTCCAAAGAATCATCAGAACTTGTTTCAACTCTTATAGTGCTAACAACTACTACATATTCTTTATTAATCATGAAAGCTAAAGTACAAATGAGAAACCTCAACAAGAGGACCAAATTGGTTGAGAGCGAACGTCGATTCAAGAGAGCCTGTGAACAGATTGTCCAATTGAACTACTCTTTAGACGCACTTCAAAAGAGGTACAACAGAGCCAAGACTGACAACAACAAGTCTTTCAGATACTCGCTACGTCTACGCATAGCAGTTGTTGATGGAATGCGCAGCATGTACTACGACTACGCTCACCAGAAAGCAGAATCCGTAGCCGAACTGAGACAAGAACTGTTTGGTGAAGTTGTCGACATTATTTCAGAAGATTCTTCAGCAGACATTGAGATGTATGACTAGAGGAAAAGCACCAGACTTCTTCAAAAAACGGTTCTTTTCAGAGCCACACACATTTTTCAAAAAGAATCTGAATTTGTTGTCATTAGTTTAGTTTATCTATAGTTCTGTTTCCATATATTATAACTGCAGCCCTTTTCCTTCCCGACTGAAAAAAAACAACAACAAAAACAACAAAAATACCAAAAAAAAAAAAGAGGCTTAAATCCATAACTTTTCTATAAAAAAATGAATGCGTACACCTTATCTTGAAGTGCAACAGGCTATTTTATAAGAAATTGCGTACACCTTATTTTTGTAGCAGGCTTCAAATTTCGAACGTGTTTTTTGGGGGTTAATTTTCAAGTTTGAAAAATAAATAAATCAATGAACTTGGCATAAAATAATGATGAAAGTAATGTTTCGAACAAAATCCCCTCTCTCATAAAAGACTTAACTATTTTCGATATCTAACAAATTAACGCAATAAAATCCTTCATAAATTTACAATGAAGGAAAGAAGGGGGAAAAAAACAAAGTAGAGACGGCAGAAAAGAAGAGAGAAAAAAACGTGTTTCTTTGTGTATCGTTTTTCTTGCAATAATTCATTCCGTTTATTTTTCATTAATTTTTCAAATGAAATAATTTTTTAGTTGAAATAAAAATAATTGCAATACACGAACTATATTTATTAAATTATAAGATGATTTAATCAACTTCATGATTGGATTACAATAAATCATGATTAATAGACAAAGATGTTTGACAATACACACAAGCCCACGACACGAGACTGTTTTGACAATGGACTCGTGCCTAAACTAGAAACTCAAATTAATTACTCTATGATGTCATTACCCTGACGTTTCTCAATTTCAGGTGTCACTAGAAGAGCTATATAACCAATCCTTTCCAAAGAATCATCAGAACTTGTTTCAACTCTTATAGTGCTAACAACTACTACATATTCTTTATTAATCATGAAAGCTAAAGTACAAATGAGAAACCTCAACAAGAGGACCAAATTGGTTGAGAGCGAACGTCGATTCAAGAGAGCCTGTGAACAGATTGTCCAATTGAACTACTCTTTAGACGCACTTCAAAAGAGGTACAACAGAGCCAAGACTGACAACAACAAGTCTTTCAGATACTCGCTACGTCTACGCATAGCAGTTGTTGATGGAATGCGCAGCATGTACTACGACTACGCTCACCAGAAAGCAGAATCCGTAGCCGAACTGAGACAAGAACTGTTTGGTGAAGTTGTCGACATTATTTCAGAAGATTCTTCAGCAGACATTGAGATGTATGACTAGAGGAAAAGCACCAGACTTCTTCAAAAAACGGTTCTTTTCAGAGCCACACACATTTTTCAAAAAGAATCTGAATTTGTTGTCATTAGTTTAGTTTATCTATAGTTCTGTTTCCATATATTATAACTGCAGCCCTTTTCCTTCCCGACTGAAAAAAAACAACAACAAAAACAACAAAAATACCAAAAAAAAAAAAGAGGCTTAAATCCATAACTTTTCTATAAAAAAATGAATGCGTACACCTTATCTTGAAGTGCAACAGGCTATTTTATAAGAAATTGCGTACACCTTATTTTTGTAGCAGGCTTCAAATTTCGAACGTGTTTTTTGGGGGTTAATTTTCAAGTTTGAAAAATAAATAAATCAATGAACTTGGCATAAAATAATGATGAAAGTAATGTTTCGAACAAAATCCCCTCTCTCATAAAAGACTTAACTATTTTCGATATCTAACAAATTAACGCAATAAAATCCTTCATAAATTTACAATGAAGGAAAGAAGGGGAAAAAAACAAAGTAGAGACGGCAGAAAAGAAGAGAGAAAAAAACGTGTTTCTTTGTGTATCGTTTTTCTTGCAATAATTCATTCCGTTTATTTTTCATTAATTTTTCAAATGAAATAATTTTTTAGTTGAAATAAAAATAATTGCAATACACGAACTATATTTATTAAATTATAAGATGATTTAATCAACTTCATGATTGGATTACAATAAATCATGATTAATAGACAAAGATGTTTGACAATACACACAAGCCCACGACACGAGACTGTTTTGACAATGGACTCGTGCCTAAACTAGAAACTCAAATTAATTACTCTATGATGTCATTACCCTGACGTTTCTCAATTTCAGGTGTCACTAGAAGAGCTATATAACCAATCCTTTCCAAAGAATCATCAGAACTTGTTTCAACTCTTATAGTGCTAACAACTACTACATATTCTTTATTAATCATGAAAGCTAAAGTACAAATGAGAAACCTCAACAAGAGGACCAAATTGGTTGAGAGCGAACGTCGATTCAAGAGAGCCTGTGAACAGATTGTCCAATTGAACTACTCTTTAGACGCACTTCAAAAGAGGTACAACAGAGCCAAGACTGACAACAACAAGTCTTTCAGATACTCGCTACGTCTACGCATAGCAGTTGTTGATGGAATGCGCAACATGTACTACGACTACGCTCACCAGAAAGCAGAATCCGTAGCCGAACTGAGACAAGAACTGTTTGGTGAAGTTGTCGACATTATTTCAGAAGATTCTTCAGCAGACATTGAGATGTATGACTAGAGGAAAAGCACCAGACTTCTTCAAAAAACGGTTCTTTTCAGAGCCACACACATTTTTCAAAAAGAATCTGAATTTGTTGTCATTAGTTTAGTTTATCTATAGTTCTGTTTCCATATATTATAACTGCAGCCCTTTTCCTTCCCGACTGAAAAAAAACAACAAAAAAAACAACAAAAATACCAAAAAAAAAAAAAGAGGCTTAAATCCATAACTTTTCTATAAAAAAATGAATGCGTACACCTTATCTTGAAGTGCAACAGGCTATTTTATAAGAAATTGCGTACACCTTATTTTTGTAGCAGGCTTCAAATTTCGAACGTGTTTTTTGGGGGTTAATTTTCAAGTTTGAAAAATAAATAAATCAATGAACTTGGCATAAAATAATGATGAAAGTAATGTTTCGAACAAAATCCCCTCTCTCATAAAAGACTTAACTATTTTCGATATCTAACAAATTAACGCAATAAAATCCTTCATAAATTTACAATGAAGGAAAGAAGGGGAAAAAAACAAAGTAGAGACGGCAGAAAAGAAGAGAGAAAAAAACGTGTTTCTTTGTGTATCGTTTTTCTTGCAATAATTCATTCCGTTTATTTTTCATTAATTTTTCAAATGAAATAATTTTTTAGTTGAAATAAAAATAATTGCAATACACGAACTATATTTATTAAATTATAAGATGATTTAATCAACTTCATGATTGGATTACAATAAATCATGATTAATAGACAAAGATGTTTGACAATACACACAAGCCCACGACACGAGACTGTTTTGACAATGGACTCGTGCCTAAACTAGAAACTCAAATTAATTACTCTATGATGTCATTACCCTGACGTTTCTCAATTTCAGGTGTCACTAGAAGAGCTATATAACCAATCCTTTCCAAAGAATCATCAGAACTTGTTTCAACTCTTATAGTGCTAACAACTACTACATATTCTTTATTAATCATGAAAGCTAAAGTACAAATGAGAAACCTCAACAAGAGGACCAAATTGGTTGAGAGCGAACGTCGATTCAAGAGAGCCTGTGAACAGATTGTCCAATTGAACTACTCTTTAGACGCACTTCAAAAGAGGTACAACAGAGCCAAGACTGACAACAACAAGTCTTTCAGATACTCGCTACGTCTACGCATAGCAGTTGTTGATGGAATGCGCAACATGTACTACGACTACGCTCACCAGAAAGCAGAATCCGTAGCCGAACTGAGACAAGAACTGTTTGGTGAAGTTGTCGACATTATTTCAGAAGATTCTTCAGCAGACATTGAGATGTATGACTAGAGGAAAAGCACCAGACTTCTTCAAAAAACGGTTCTTTTCAGAGCCACACACATTTTTCAAAAAGAATCTGAATTTGTTGTCATTAGTTTAGTTTATCTATAGTTCTGTTTCCATATATTATAACTGCAGCCCTTTTCCTTCCCGACTGAAAAAAAACAACAAAAAAAACAACAAAAATACCAAAAAAAAAAAAAGAGGCTTAAATCCATAACTTTTCTATAAAAAAATGAATGCGTACACCTTATCTTGAAGTGCAACAGGCTATTTTATAAGAAATTGCGTACACCTTATTTTTGTAGCAGGCTTCAAATTTCGAACGTGTTTTTTGGGGGTTAATTTTCAAGTTTGAAAAATAAATAAATCAATGAACTTGGCATAAAATAATGATGAAAGTAATGTTTCGAACAAAATCCCCTCTCTCATAAAAGACTTAACTATTTTCGATATCTAACAAATTAACGCAATAAAATCCTTCATAAATTTACAATGAAGGAAAGAAGGGGGAAAAAAACAAAGTAGAGACGGCAGAAAAGAAGAGAGAAAAAAACGTGTTTCTTTGTGTATCGTTTTCTTGCAATAATTCATTCCGTTTATTTTTCATTAATTTTTCAAATGAAATAATTTTTTAGTTGAAATAAAAATAATTGCAATACACGAACTATATTTATTAAATTATAAGATGATTTAATCAACTTCATGATTGGATTACAATAAATCATGATTAATAGACAAAGATGTTTGACAATACACACAAGCCCACGACACGAGACTGTTTTGACAATGGACTCGTGCCTAAACTAGAAACTCAAATTAATTACTCTATGATGTCATTACCCTGACGTTTCTCAATTTCAGGTGTCACTAGAAGAGCTATATAACCAATCCTTTCCAAAGAATCATCAGAACTTGTTTCAACTCTTATAGTGCTAACAACTACTACATATTCTTTATTAATCATGAAAGCTAAAGTACAAATGAGAAACCTCAACAAGAGGACCAAATTGGTTGAGAGCGAACGTCGATTCAAGAGAGCCTGTGAACAGATTGTCCAATTGAACTACTCTTTAGACGCACTTCAAAAGAGGTACAACAGAGCCAAGACTGACAACAACAAGTCTTTCAGATACTCGCTACGTCTACGCATAGCAGTTGTTGATGGAATGCGCAACATGTACTACGACTACGCTCACCAGAAAGCAGAATCCGTAGCCGAACTGAGACAAGAACTGTTTGGTGAAGTTGTCGACATTATTTCAGAAGATTCTTCAGCAGACATTGAGATGTATGACTAGAGGAAAAGCACCAGACTTCTTCAAAAAACGGTTCTTTTCAGAGCCACACACATTTTTCAAAAAGAATCTGAATTTGTTGTCATTAGTTTAGTTTATCTATAGTTCTGTTTCCATATATTATAACTGCAGCCCTTTTCCTTCCCGACTGAAAAAAAACAACAAAAAAAACAACAAAAATACCAAAAAAAAAAAAGAGGCTTAAATCCATAACTTTTCTATAAAAAAATGAATGCGTACACCTTATCTTGAAGTGCAACAGGCTATTTTATAAGAAATTGCGTACACCTTATTTTTGTAGCAGGCTTCAAATTTCGAACGTGTTTTTTGGGGGTTAATTTTCAAGTTTGAAAAATAAATAAATCAATGAACTTGGCATAAAATAATGATGAAAGTAATGTTTCGAACAAAATCCCCTCTCTCATAAAAGACTTAACTATTTTCGATATCTAACAAATTAACGCAATAAAATCCTTCATAAATTTACAATGAAGGAAAGAAGGGGGAAAAAAACAAAGTAGAGACGGCAGAAAAGAAGAGAGAAAAAAACGTGTTTCTTTGTGTATCGTTTTTCTTGCAATAATTCATTCCGTTTATTTTTCATTAATTTTTCAAATGAAATAATTTTTTAGTTGAAATAAAAATAATTGCAATACACGAACTATATTTATTAAATTATAAGATGATTTAATCAACTTCATGATTGGATTACAATAAATCATGATTAATAGACAAAGATGTTTGACAATACACACAAGCCCACGACACGAGACTGTTTTGACAATGGACTCGTGCCTAAACTAGAAACTCAAATTAATTACTCTATGATGTCATTACCCTGACGTTTCTCAATTTCAGGTGTCACTAGAAGAGCTATATAACCAATCCTTTCCAAAGAATCATCAGAACTTGTTTCAACTCTTATAGTGCTAACAACTACTACATATTCTTTATTAATCATGAAAGCTAAAGTACAAATGAGAAACCTCAACAAGAGGACCAAATTGGTTGAGAGCGAACGTCGATTCAAGAGAGCCTGTGAACAGATTGTCCAATTGAACTACTCTTTAGACGCACTTCAAAAGAGGTACAACAGAGCCAAGACTGACAACAACAAGTCTTTCCGATACTCGCTACGTCTACGCATAGCAGTTGTTGATGGAATGCGCAACATGTACTACGACTACGCTCACCAGAAAGCAGAATCCGTAGCCGAACTGAGACAAGAACTGTTTGGTGAAGTTGTCGACATTATTTCAGAAGATTCTTCAGCAGACATTGAGATGTATGACTAGAGGAAAAGCACCAGACTTCTTCAAAAAACGGTTCTTTTCAGAGCCACACACATTTTTCAAAAAGAATCTGAATTTGTTGTCATTAGTTTAGTTTATCTATAGTTCTGTTTCCATATATTATAACTGCAGCCCTTTTCCTTCCCGACTGAAAAAAAACAACAAAAAAAAACAACAAAAATACCAAAAAAAAAAAAGAGGCTTAAATCCATAACTTTTCTATAAAAAAATGAATGCGTACACCTTATCTTGAAGTGCAACAGGCTATTTTATAAGAAATTGCGTACACCTTATTTTTGTAGCAGGCTTCAAATTTCGAACGTGTTTTTTGGGGGTTAATTTTCAAGTTTGAAAAATAAATAAATCAATGAACTTGGCATAAAATAATGATGAAAGTAATGTTTCGAACAAAATCCCCTCTCTCATAAAAGACTTAACTATTTTCGATATCTAACAAATTAACGCAATAAAATCCTTCATAAATTTACAATGAAGGAAAGAAGGGGGAAAAAAACAAAGTAGAGACGGCAGAAAAGAAGAGAGAAAAAAACGTGTTTCTTTGTGTATCGTTTTTCTTGCAATAATTCATTCCGTTTATTTTTCATTAATTTTTCAAATGAAATAATTTTTTAGTTGAAATAAAAATAATTGCAATACACGAACTATATTTATTAAATTATAAGATGATTTAATCAACTTCATGATTGGATTACAATAAATCATGATTAATAGACAAAGATGTTTGACAATACACACAAGCCCACGACACGAGACTGTTTTGACAATGGACTCGTGCCTAAACTAGAAACTCAAATTAATTACTCTATGATGTCATTACCCTGACGTTTCTCAATTTCAGGTGTCACTAGAAGAGCTATATAACCAATCCTTTCCAAAGAATCATCAGAACTTGTTTCAACTCTTATAGTGCTAACAACTACTACATATTCTTTATTAATCATGAAAGCTAAAGTACAAATGAGAAACCTCAACAAGAGGACCAAATTGGTTGAGAGCGAACGTCGATTCAAGAGAGCCTGTGAACAGATTGTCCAATTGAACTACTCTTTAGACGCACTTCAAAAGAGGTACAACAGAGCCAAGACTGACAACAACAAGTCTTTCAGATACTCGCTACGTCTACGCATAGCAGTTGTTGATGGAATGCGCAACATGTACTACGACTACGCTCACCAGAAAGCAGAATCCGTAGCCGAACTGAGACAAGAACTGTTTGGTGAAGTTGTCGACATTATTTCAGAAGATTCTTCAGCAGACATTGAGATGTATGACTAGAGGAAAAGCACCAGACTTCTTCAAAAAACGGTTCTTTTCAGAGCCACACACATTTTTCAAAAAGAATCTGAATTTGTTGTCATTAGTTTAGTTTATCTATAGTTCTGTTTCCATATATTATAACTGCAGCCCTTTTCCTTCCCGACTGAAAAAAAACAACAAAAAAAAACAACAAAAATACCAAAAAAAAAAAAGAGGCTTAAATCCATAACTTTTCTATAAAAAAATGAATGCGTACACCTTATCTTGAAGTGCAACAGGCTATTTTATAAGAAATTGCGTACACCTTATTTTTGTAGCAGGCTTCAAATTTCGAACGTGTTTTTTGGGGGTTAATTTTCAAGTTTGAAAAATAAATAAATCAATGAACTTGGCATAAAATAATGATGAAAGTAATGTTTCGAACAAAATCCCCTCTCTCATAAAAGACTTAACTATTTTCGATATCTAACAAATTAACGCAATAAAATCCTTCATAAATTTACAATGAAGGAAAGAAGGGGGAAAAAAACAAAGTAGAGACGGCAGAAAAGAAGAGAGAAAAAAACGTGTTTCTTTGTGTATCGTTTTTCTTGCAATAATTCATTCCGTTTATTTTTCATTAATTTTTCAAATGAAATAATTTTTTAGTTGAAATAAAAATAATTGCAATACACGAACTATATTTATTAAATTATAAGATGATTTAATCAACTTCATGATTGGATTACAATAAATCATGATTAATAGACAAAGATGTTTGACAATACACACAAGCCCACGACACGAGACTGTTTTGACAATGGACTCGTGCCTAAACTAGAAACTCAAATTAATTACTCTATGATGTCATTACCCTGACGTTTCTCAATTTCAGGTGTCACTAGAAGAGCTATATAACCAATCCTTTCCAAAGAATCATCAGAACTTGTTTCAACTCTTATAGTGCTAACAACTACTACATATTCTTTATTAATCATGAAAGCTAAAGTACAAATGAGAAACCTCAACAAGAGGACCAAATTGGTTGAGAGCGAACGTCGATTCAAGAGAGCCTGTGAACAGATTGTCCAATTGAACTACTCTTTAGACGCACTTCAAAAGAGGTACAACAGAGCCAAGACTGACAACAACAAGTCTTTCAGATACTCGCTACGTCTACGCATAGCAGTTGTTGATGGAATGCGCAACATGTACTACGACTACGCTCACCAGAAAGCAGAATCCGTAGCCGAACTGAGACAAGAACTGTTTGGTGAAGTTGTCGACATTATTTCAGAAGATTCTTCAGCAGACATTGAGATGTATGACTAGAGGAAAAGCACCAGACTTCTTCAAAAAACGGTTCTTTTCAGAGCCACACACATTTTTCAAAAAGAATCTGAATTTGTTGTCATTAGTTTAGTTTATCTATAGTTCTGTTTCCATATATTATAACTGCAGCCCTTTTCCTTCCCGACTGAAAAAAAACAACAAAAAAAACAACAAAAATACCAACAAAAAAAAAGAGGCTTAAATCCATAACTTTTCTATAAAAAAATGAATGCGTACACCTTATCTTGAAGTGCAACAGGCTATTTTATAAGAAATTGCGTACACCTTATTTTTGTAGCAGGCTTCAAATTTCGAACGTGTTTTTTGGGGGTTAATTTTCAAGTTTGAAAAATAAATAAATCAATGAACTTGGCATAAAATAATGATGAAAGTAATGTTTCGAACAAAATCCCCTCTCTCATAAAAGACTTAACTATTTTCGATATCTAACAAATTAACGCAATAAAATCCTTCATAAATTTACAATGAAGGAAAGAAGGGGGAAAAAAACAAAGTAGAGACGGCAGAAAAGAAGAGAGAAAAAAACGTGTTTCTTTGTGTATCGTTTTTCTTGCAATAATTCATTCCGTTTATTTTTCATTAATTTTTCAAATGAAATAATTTTTTAGTTGAAATAAAAATAATTGCAATACACGAACTATATTTATTAAATTATAAGATGATTTAATCAACTTCATGATTGGATTACAATAAATCATGATTAATAGACAAAGATGTTTGACAATACACACAAGCCCACGACACGAGACTGTTTTGACAATGGACTCGTGCCTAAACTAGAAACTCAAATTAATTACTCTATGATGTCATTACCCTGACGTTTCTCAATTTCAGGTGTCACTAGAAGAGCTATATAACCAATCCTTTCCAAAGAATCATCAGAACTTGTTTCAACTCTTATAGTGCTAACAACTACTACATATTCTTTATTAATCATGAAAGCTAAAGTACAAATGAGAAACCTCAACAAGAGGACCAAATTGGTTGAGAGCGAACGTCGATTCAAGAGAGCCTGTGAACAGATTGTCCAATTGAACTACTCTTTAGACGCACTTCAAAAGAGGTACAACAGAGCCAAGACTGACAACAACAAGTCTTTCAGATACTCGCTACGTCTACGCATAGCAGTTGTTGATGGAATGCGCAACATGTACTACGACTACGCTCACCAGAAAGCAGAATCCGTAGCCGAACTGAGACAAGAACTGTTTGGTGAAGTTGTCGACATTATTTCAGAAGATTCTTCAGCAGACATTGAGATGTATGACTAGAGGAAAAGCACCAGACTTCTTCAAAAAACGGTTCTTTTCAGAGCCACACACATTTTTCAAAAAGAATCTGAATTTGTTGTCATTAGTTTAGTTTATCTATAGTTCTGTTTCCATATATTATAACTGCAGCCCTTTTCCTTCCCGACTGAAAAAAAACAACAAAAAAAACAACAAAAATACCAACAAAAAAAAAGAGGCTTAAATCCATAACTTTTCTATAAAAAAATGAATGCGTACACCTTATCTTGAAGTGCAACAGGCTATTTTATAAGAAATTGCGTACACCTTATTTTTGTAGCAGGCTTCAAATTTCGAACGTGTTTTTTGGGGGTTAATTTTCAAGTTTGAAAAATAAATAAATCAATGAACTTGGCATAAAATAATGATGAAAGTAATGTTTCGAACAAAATCCCCTCTCTCATAAAAGACTTAACTATTTTCGATATCTAACAAATTAACGCAATAAAATCCTTCATAAATTTACAATGAAGGAAAGAAGGGGGAAAAAAACAAAGTAGAGACGGCAGAAAAGAAGAGAGAAAAAAACGTGTTTCTTTGTGTATCGTTTTTCTTGCAATAATTCATTCCGTTTATTTTTCATTAATTTTTCAAATGAAATAATTTTTTAGTTGAAATAAAAATAATTGCAATACACGAACTATATTTATTAAATTATAAGATGATTTAATCAACTTCATGATTGGATTACAATAAATCATGATTAATAGACAAAGATGTTTGACAATACACACAAGCCCACGACACGAGACTGTTTTGACAATGGACTCGTGCCTAAACTAGAAACTCAAATTAATTACTCTATGATGTCATTACCCTGACGTTTCTCAATTTCAGGTGTCACTAGAAGAGCTATATAACCAATCCTTTCCAAAGAATCATCAGAACTTGTTTCAACTCTTATAGTGCTAACAACTACTACATATTCTTTATTAATCATGAAAGCTAAAGTACAAATGAGAAACCTCAACAAGAGGACCAAATTGGTTGAGAGCGAACGTCGATTCAAGAGAGCCTGTGAACAGATTGTCCAATTGAACTACTCTTTAGACGCACTTCAAAAGAGGTACAACAGAGCCAAGACTGACAACAACAAGTCTTTCAGATACTCGCTACGTCTACGCATAGCAGTTGTTGATGGAATGCGCAACATGTACTACGACTACGCTCACCAGAAAGCAGAATCCGTAGCCGAACTGAGACAAGAACTGTTTGGTGAAGTTGTCGACATTATTTCAGAAGATTCTTCAGCAGACATTGAGATGTATGACTAGAGGAAAAGCACCAGACTTCTTCAAAAAACGGTTCTTTTCAGAGCCACACACATTTTTCAAAAAGAATCTGAATTTGTTGTCATTAGTTTAGTTTATCTATAGTTCTGTTTCCATATATTATAACTGCAGCCCTTTTCCTTCCCGACTGAAAAAAAACAACAAAAAAAACAACAAAAATACCAAAAAAAAAAAAGAGGCTTAAATCCATAACTTTTCTATAAAAAAATGAATGCGTACACCTTATCTTGAAGTGCAACAGGCTATTTTATAAGAAATTGCGTACACCTTATTTTTGTAGCAGGCTTCAAATTTCGAACGTGTTTTTTGGGGGTTAATTTTCAAGTTTGAAAAATAAATAAATCAATGAACTTGGCATAAAATAATGATGAAAGTAATGTTTCGAACAAAATCCCCTCTCTCATAAAAGACTTAACTATTTTCGATATCTAACAAATTAACGCAATAAAATCCTTCATAAATTTACAATGAAGGAAAGAAGGGGGAAAAAACAAAGTAGAGACGGCAGAAAAGAAGAGAGAAAAAAACGTGTTTCTTTGTGTATCGTTTTTCTTGCAATAATTCATTCCGTTTATTTTTCATTAATTTTTCAAATGAAATAATTTTTTAGTTGAAATAAAAATAATTGCAATACACGAACTATATTTATTAAATTATAAGATGATTTAATCAACTTCATGATTGGATTACAATAAATCATGATTAATAGACAAAGATGTTTGACAATACACACAAGCCCACGACACGAGACTGTTTTGACAATGGACTCGTGCCTAAACTAGAAACTCAAATTAATTACTCTATGATGTCATTACCCTGACGTTTCTCAATTTCAGGTGTCACTAGAAGAGCTATATAACCAATCCTTTCCAAAGAATCATCAGAACTTGTTTCAACTCTTATAGTGCTAACAACTACTACATATTCTTTATTAATCATGAAAGCTAAAGTACAAATGAGAAACCTCAACAAGAGGACCAAATTGGTTGAGAGCGAACGTCGATTCAAGAGAGCCTGTGAACAGATTGTCCAATTGAACTACTCTTTAGACGCACTTCAAAAGAGGTACAACAGAGCCAAGACTGACAACAACAAGTCTTTCAGATACTCGCTACGTCTACGCATAGCAGTTGTTGATGGAATGCGCAACATGTACTACGACTACGCTCACCAGAAAGCAGAATCCGTAGCCGAACTGAGACAAGAACTGTTTGGTGAAGTTGTCGACATTATTTCAGAAGATTCTTCAGCAGACATTGAGATGTATGACTAGAGGAAAAGCACCAGACTTCTTCAAAAAACGGTTCTTTTCAGAGCCACACACATTTTTCAAAAAGAATCTGAATTTGTTGTCATTAGTTTAGTTTATCTATAGTTCTGTTTCCATATATTATAACTGCAGCCCTTTTCCTTCCCGACTGAAAAAAAACAACAAAAAAAACAACAAAAATACCAAAAAAAAAAAAGAGGCTTAAATCCATAACTTTTCTATAAAAAAATGAATGCGTACACCTTATCTTGAAGTGCAACAGGCTATTTTATAAGAAATTGCGTACACCTTATTTTTGTAGCAGGCTTCAAATTTCGAACGTGTTTTTTGGGGGTTAATTTTCAAGTTTGAAAAATAAATAAATCAATGAACTTGGCATAAAATAATGATGAAAGTAATGTTTCGAACAAAATCCCCTCTCTCATAAAAGACTTAACTATTTTCGATATCTAACAAATTAACGCAATAAAATCCTTCATAAATTTACAATGAAGGAAAGAAGGGGGAAAAAAACAAAGTAGAGACGGCAGAAAAGAAGAGAGAAAAAAACGTGTTTCTTTGTGTATCGTTTTTCTTGCAATAATTCATTCCGTTTATTTTTCATTAATTTTTCAAATGAAATAATTTTTTAGTTGAAATAAAAATAATTGCAATACACGAACTATATTTATTAAATTATAAGATGATTTAATCAACTTCATGATTGGATTACAATAAATCATGATTAATAGACAAAGATGTTTGACAATACACACAAGCCCACGACACGAGACTGTTTTGACAATGGACTCGTGCCTAAACTAGAAACTCAAATTAATTACTCTATGATGTCATTACCCTGACGTTTCTCAATTTCAGGTGTCACTAGAAGAGCTATATAACCAATCCTTTCCAAAGAATCATCAGAACTTGTTTCAACTCTTATAGTGCTAACAACTACTACATATTCTTTATTAATCATGAAAGCTAAAGTACAAATGAGAAACCTCAACAAGAGGACCAAATTGGTTGAGAGCGAACGTCGATTCAAGAGAGCCTGTGAACAGATTGTCCAATTGAACTACTCTTTAGACGCACTTCAAAAGAGGTACAACAGAGCCAAGACTGACAACAACAAGTCTTTCAGATACTCGCTACGTCTACGCATAGCAGTTGTTGATGGAATGCGCAACATGTACTACGACTACGCTCACCAGAAAGCAGAATCCGTAGCCGAACTGAGACAAGAACTGTTTGGTGAAGTTGTCGACATTATTTCAGAAGATTCTTCAGCAGACATTGAGATGTATGACTAGAGGAAAAGCACCAGACTTCTTCAAAAAACGGTTCTTTTCAGAGCCACACACATTTTTCAAAAAGAATCTGAATTTGTTGTCATTAGTTTAGTTTATCTATAGTTCTGTTTCCATATATCATAACTGCAGCCCTTTTCCTTCCCGACTGAAAAAAAACAACAAAAAAACCAACAAAAATACCAAAAAAAAAAAAGAGGCTTAAATCCATAACTTTTCTATAAAAAAATGAATGCGTACACCTTATCTTGAAGTGCAACAGGCTATTTTATAAGAAATTGCGTACACCTTATTTTTGTAGCAGGCTTCAAATTTCGAACGTGTTTTTTGGGGGTTAATTTTCAAGTTTGAAAAATAAATAAATCAATGAACTTGGCATAAAATAATGATGAAAGTAATGTTTCGAACAAAATCCCCTCTCTCATAAAAGACTTAACTATTTTCGATATCTAACAAATTAACGCAATAAAATCCTTCATAAATTTACAATGAAGGAAAGAAGGGGGAAAAATACAAAGTAGAGACGGCAGAAAAGAAGAGAGAAAAAAACGTGTTTCTTTGTGTATCGTTTTTCTTGCAATAATTCATTCCGTTTATTTTTCATTAATTTTTCAAATGAAATAATTTTTTAGTTGAAATAAAAATAATTGCAATACACGAACTATATTTATTAAATTATAAGATGATTTAATCAACTTCATGATTGGATTACAATAAATCATGATTAATAGACAAAGATGTTTGACAATACACACAAGCCCACGACACGAGACTGTTTTGACAATGGACTCGTGCCTAAACTAGAAACTCAAATTAATTACTCTATGATGTCATTACCCTGACGTTTCTCAATTTCAGGTGTCACTAGAAGAGCTATATAACCAATCCTTTCCAAAGAATCATCAGAACTTGTTTCAACTCTTATAGTGCTAACAACTACTACATATTCTTTATTAATCATGAAAGCTAAAGTACAAATGAGAAACCTCAACAAGAGGACCAAATTGGTTGAGAGCGAACGTCGATTCAAGAGAGCCTGTGAACAGATTGTCCAATTGAACTACTCTTTAGACGCACTTCAAAAGAGGTACAACAGAGCCAAGACTGACAACAACAAGTCTTTCAGATACTCGCTACGTCTACGCATAGCAGTTGTTGATGGAATGCGCAACATGTACTACGACTACGCTCACCAGAAAGCAGAATCCGTAGCCGAACTGAGACAAGAACTGTTTGGTGAAGTTGTCGACATTATTTCAGAAGATTCTTCAGCAGACATTGAGATGTATGACTAGAGGAAAAGCACCAGACTTCTTCAAAAAACGGTTCTTTTCAGAGCCACACACATTTTTCAAAAAGAATCTGAATTTGTTGTCATTAGTTTAGTTTATCTATAGTTCTGTTTCCATATATTATAACTGCAGCCCTTTTCCTTCCCGACTGAAAAAAAACAACAAAAAAAACAACAAAAATACCAAAAAAAAAAAGAGGCTTAAATCCATAACTTTTCTATAAAAAAATGAATGCGTACACCTTATCTTGAAGTGCAACAGGCTATTTTATAAGAAATTGCGTACACCTTATTTTTGTAGCAGGCTTCAAATTTCGAACGTGTTTTTTGGGGGTTAATTTTCAAGTTTGAAAAATAAATAAATCAATGAACTTGGCATAAAATAATGATGAAAGTAATGTTTCGAACAAAATCCCCTCTCTCATAAAAGACTTAACTATTTTCGATATCTAACAAATTAACGCAATAAAATCCTTCATAAATTTACAATGAAGGAAAGAAGGGGGAAAAATACAAAGTAGAGACGGCAGAAAAGAAGAGAGAAAAAAACGTGTTTCTTTGTGTATCGTTTTTCTTGCAATAATTCATTCCGTTTATTTTTCATTAATTTTTCAAATGAAATAATTTTTTAGTTGAAATAAAAATAATTGCAATACACGAACTATATTTATTAAATTATAAGATGATTTAATCAACTTCATGATTGGATTACAATAAATCATGATTAATAGACAAAGATGTTTGACAATACACACAAGCCCACGACACGAGACTGTTTTGACAATGGACTCGTGCCTAAACTAGAAACTCAAATTAATTACTCTATGATGTCATTACCCTGACGTTTCTCAATTTCAGGTGTCACTAGAAGAGCTATATAACCAATCCTTTCCAAAGAATCATCAGAACTTGTTTCAACTCTTATAGTGCTAACAACTACTACATATTCTTTATTAATCATGAAAGCTAAAGTACAAATGAGAAACCTCAACAAGAGGACCAAATTGGTTGAGAGCGAACGTCGATTCAAGAGAGCCTGTGAACAGATTGTCCAATTGAACTACTCTTTAGACGCACTTCAAAAGAGGTACAACAGAGCCAAGACTGACAACAACAAGTCTTTCAGATACTCGCTACGTCTACGCATAGCAGTTGTTGATGGAATGCGCAACATGTACTACGACTACGCTCACCAGAAAGCAGAATCCGTAGCCGAACTGAGACAAGAACTGTTTGGTGAAGTTGTCGACATTATTTCAGAAGATTCTTCAGCAGACATTGAGATGTATGACTAGAGGAAAAGCACCAGACTTCTTCAAAAAACGGTTCTTTTCAGAGCCACACACATTTTTCAAAAAGAATCTGAATTTGTTGTCATTAGTTTAGTTTATCTATAGTTCTGTTTCCATATATCATAACTGCAGCCCTTTTCCTTCCCGACTGAAAAAAAACAACAAAAAAAACAACAAAAATACCAAAAAAAAAAAAGAGGCTTAAATCCATAACTTTTCTATAAAAAAATGAATGCGTACACCTTATCTTGAAGTGCAACAGGCTATTTTATAAGAAATTGCGTACACCTTATTTTTGTAGCAGGCTTCAAATTTCGAACGTGTTTTTTGGGGGTTAATTTTCAAGTTTGAAAAATAAATAAATCAATGAACTTGGCATAAAATAATGATGAAAGTAATGTTTCGAACAAAATCCCCTCTCTCATAAAAGACTTAACTATTTTCGATATCTAACAAATTAACGCAATAAAATCCTTCATAAATTTACAATGAAGGAAAGAAGGGGGAAAAATACAAAGTAGAGACGGCAGAAAAGAAGAGAGAAAAAAACGTGTTTCTTTGTGTATCGTTTTTCTTGCAATAATTCATTCCGTTTATTTTTCATTAATTTTTCAAATGAAATAATTTTTTAGTTGAAATAAAAATAATTGCAATACACGAACTATATTTATTAAATTATAAGATGATTTAATCAACTTCATGATTGGATTACAATAAATCATGATTAATAGACAAAGATGTTTGACAATACACACAAGCCCACGACACGAGACTGTTTTGACAATGGACTCGTGCCTAAACTAGAAACTCAAATTAATTACTCTATGATGTCATTACCCTGACGTTTCTCAATTTCAGGTGTCACTAGAAGAGCTATATAACCAATCCTTTCCAAAGAATCATCAGAACTTGTTTCAACTCTTATAGTGCTAACAACTACTACATATTCTTTATTAATCATGAAAGCTAAAGTACAAATGAGAAACCTCAACAAGAGGACCAAATTGGTTGAGAGCGAACGTCGATTCAAGAGAGCCTGTGAACAGATTGTCCAATTGAACTACTCTTTAGACGCACTTCAAAAGAGGTACAACAGAGCCAAGACTGACAACAACAAGTCTTTCAGATACTCGCTACGTCTACGCATAGCAGTTGTTGATGGAATGCGCAACATGTACTACGACTACGCTCACCAGAAAGCAGAATCCGTAGCCGAACTGAGACAAGAACTGTTTGGTGAAGTTGTCGACATTATTTCAGAAGATTCTTCAGCAGACATTGAGATGTATGACTAGAGGAAAAGCACCAGACTTCTTCAAAAAACGGTTCTTTTCAGAGCCACACACATTTTTCAAAAAGAATCTGAATTTGTTGTCATTAGTTTAGTTTATCTATAGTTCTGTTTCCATATATTATAACTGCAGCCCTTTTCCTTCCCGACTGAAAAAAAACAACAAAAAAAACAACAAAAATACCAAAAAAAAAAAAGAGGCTTAAATCCATAACTTTTCTATAAAAAAATGAATGCGTACACCTTATCTTGAAGTGCAACAGGCTATTTTATAAGAAATTGCGTACACCTTATTTTTGTAGCAGGCTTCAAATTTCGAACGTGTTTTTTGGGGGTTAATTTTCAAGTTTGAAAAATAAATAAATCAATGAACTTGGCATAAAATAATGATGAAAGTAATGTTTCGAACAAAATCCCCTCTCTCATAAAAGACTTAACTATTTTCGATATCTAACAAATTAACGCAATAAAATCCTTCATAAATTTACAATGAAGGAAAGAAGGGGGAAAAATACAAAGTAGAGACGGCAGAAAAGAAGAGAGAAAAAAACGTGTTTCTTTGTGTATCGTTTTTCTTGCAATAATTCATTCCGTTTATTTTTCATTAATTTTTCAAATGAAATAATTTTTTAGTTGAAATAAAAATAATTGCAATACACGAACTATATTTATTAAATTATAAGATGATTTAATCAACTTCATGATTGGATTACAATAAATCATGATTAATAGACAAAGATGTTTGACAATACACACAAGCCCACGACACGAGACTGTTTTGACAATGGACTCGTGCCTAAACTAGAAACTCAAATTAATTACTCTATGATGTCATTACCCTGACGTTTCTCAATTTCAGGTGTCACTAGAAGAGCTATATAACCAATCCTTTCCAAAGAATCATCAGAACTTGTTTCAACTCTTATAGTGCTAACAACTACTACATATTCTTTATTAATCATGAAAGCTAAAGTACAAATGAGAAACCTCAACAAGAGGACCAAATTGGTTGAGAGCGAACGTCGATTCAAGAGAGCCTGTGAACAGATTGTCCAATTGAACTACTCTTTAGACGCACTTCAAAAGAGGTACAACAGAGCCAAGACTGACAACAACAAGTCTTTCAGATACTCGCTACGTCTACGCATAGCAGTTGTTGATGGAATGCGCAACATGTACTACGACTACGCTCACCAGAAAGCAGAATCCGTAGCCGAACTGAGACAAGAACTGTTTGGTGAAGTTGTCGACATTATTTCAGAAGATTCTTCAGCAGACATTGAGATGTATGACTAGAGGAAAAGCACCAGACTTCTTCAAAAAACGGTTCTTTTCAGAGCCACACACATTTTTCAAAAAGAATCTGAATTTGTTGTCATTAGTTTAGTTTATCTATAGTTCTGTTTCCATATATCATAACTGCAGCCCTTTTCCTTCCCGACTGAAAAAAAACAACAAAAAAAACAACAAAAATACCAAAAAAAAAAAAGAGGCTTAAATCCATAACTTTTCTATAAAAAAATGAATGCGTACACCTTATCTTGAAGTGCAACAGGCTATTTTATAAGAAATTGCGTACACCTTATTTTTGTAGCAGGCTTCAAATTTCGAACGTGTTTTTTGGGGGTTAATTTTCAAGTTTGAAAAATAAATAAATCAATGAACTTGGCATAAAATAATGATGAAAGTAATGTTTCGAACAAAATCCCCTCTCTCATAAAAGACTTAACTATTTTCGATATCTAACAAATTAACGCAATAAAATCCTTCATAAATTTACAATGAAGGAAAGAAGGGGGAAAAATACAAAGTAGAGACGGCAGAAAAGAAGAGAGAAAAAAACGTGTTTCTTTGTGTATCGTTTTTCTTGCAATAATTCATTCCGTTTATTTTTCATTAATTTTTCAAATGAAATAATTTTTTAGTTGAAATAAAAATAATTGCAATACACGAACTATATTTATTAAATTATAAGATGATTTAATCAACTTCATGATTGGATTACAATAAATCATGATTAATAGACAAAGATGTTTGACAATACACACAAGCCCACGACACGAGACTGTTTTGACAATGGACTCGTGCCTAAACTAGAAACTCAAATTAATTACTCTATGATGTCATTACCCTGACGTTTCTCAATTTCAGGTGTCACTAGAAGAGCTATATAACCAATCCTTTCCAAAGAATCATCAGAACTTGTTTCAACTCTTATAGTGCTAACAACTACTACATATTCTTTATTAATCATGAAAGCTAAAGTACAAATGAGAAACCTCAACAAGAGGACCAAATTGGTTGAGAGCGAACGTCGATTCAAGAGAGCCTGTGAACAGATTGTCCAATTGAACTACTCTTTAGACGCACTTCAAAAGAGGTACAACAGAGCCAAGACTGACAACAACAAGTCTTTCAGATACTCGCTACGTCTACGCATAGCAGTTGTTGATGGAATGCGCAACATGTACTACGACTACGCTCACCAGAAAGCAGAATCCGTAGCCGAACTGAGACAAGAACTGTTTGGTGAAGTTGTCGACATTATTTCAGAAGATTCTTCAGCAGACATTGAGATGTATGACTAGAGGAAAAGCACCAGACTTCTTCAAAAAACGGTTCTTTTCAGAGCCACACACATTTTTCAAAAAGAATCTGAATTTGTTGTCATTAGTTTAGTTTATCTATAGTTCTGTTTCCATATATTATAACTGCAGCCCTTTTCCTTCCCGACTGAAAAAAAACAACAAAAAAAACAACAAAAATACCAAAAAAAAAAAGAGGCTTAAATCCATAACTTTTCTATAAAAAAATGAATGCGTACACCTTATCTTGAAGTGCAACAGGCTATTTTATAAGAAATTGCGTACACCTTATTTTTGTAGCAGGCTTCAAATTTCGAACGTGTTTTTTGGGGGTTAATTTTCAAGTTTGAAAAATAAATAAATCAATGAACTTGGCATAAAATAATGATGAAAGTAATGTTTCGAACAAAATCCCCTCTCTCATAAAAGACTTAACTATTTTCGATATCTAACAAATTAACGCAATAAAATCCTTCATAAATTTACAATGAAGGAAAGAAGGGGGAAAAATACAAAGTAGAGACGGCAGAAAAGAAGAGAGAAAAAAACGTGTTTCTTTGTGTATCGTTTTTCTTGCAATAATTCATTCCGTTTATTTTTCATTAATTTTTCAAATGAAATAATTTTTTAGTTGAAATAAAAATAATTGCAATACACGAACTATATTTATTAAATTATAAGATGATTTAATCAACTTCATGATTGGATTACAATAAATCATGATTAATAGACAAAGATGTTTGACAATACACACAAGCCCACGACACGAGACTGTTTTGACAATGGACTCGTGCCTAAACTAGAAACTCAAATTAATTACTCTATGATGTCATTACCCTGACGTTTCTCAATTTCAGGTGTCACTAGAAGAGCTATATAACCAATCCTTTCCAAAGAATCATCAGAACTTGTTTCAACTCTTATAGTGCTAACAACTACTACATATTCTTTATTAATCATGAAAGCTAAAGTACAAATGAGAAACCTCAACAAGAGGACCAAATTGGTTGAGAGCGAACGTCGATTCAAGAGAGCCTGTGAACAGATTGTCCAATTGAACTACTCTTTAGACGCACTTCAAAAGAGGTACAACAGAGCCAAGACTGACAACAACAAGTCTTTCAGATACTCGCTACGTCTACGCATAGCAGTTGTTGATGGAATGCGCAACATGTACTACGACTACGCTCACCAGAAAGCAGAATCCGTAGCCGAACTGAGACAAGAACTGTTTGGTGAAGTTGTCGACATTATTTCAGAAGATTCTTCAGCAGACATTGAGATGTATGACTAGAGGAAAAGCACCAGACTTCTTCAAAAAACGGTTCTTTTCAGAGCCACACACATTTTTCAAAAAGAATCTGAATTTGTTGTCATTAGTTTAGTTTATCTATAGTTCTGTTTCCATATATTATAACTGCAGCCCTTTTCCTTCCCGACTGAAAAAAAACAACAAAAAAAACAACAAAAATACCAAAAAAAAAAAAGAGGCTTAAATCCATAACTTTTCTATAAAAAAATGAATGCGTACACCTTATCTTGAAGTGCAACAGGCTATTTTATAAGAAATTGCGTACACCTTATTTTTGTAGCAGGCTTCAAATTTCGAACGTGTTTTTTGGGGGTTAATTTTCAAGTTTGAAAAATAAATAAATCAATGAACTTGGCATAAAATAATGATGAAAGTAATGTTTCGAACAAAATCCCCTCTCTCATAAAAGACTTAACTATTTTCGATATCTAACAAATTAACGCAATAAAATCCTTCATAAATTTACAATGAAGGAAAGAAGGGGGAAAAATACAAAGTAGAGACGGCAGAAAAGAAGAGAGAAAAAAACGTGTTTCTTTGTGTATCGTTTTTCTTGCAATAATTCATTCCGTTTATTTTTCATTAATTTTTCAAATGAAATAATTTTTTAGTTGAAATAAAAATAATTGCAATACACGAACTATATTTATTAAATTATAAGATGATTTAATCAACTTCATGATTGGATTACAATAAATCATGATTAATAGACAAAGATGTTTGACAATACACACAAGCCCACGACACGAGACTGTTTTGACAATGGACTCGTGCCTAAACTAGAAACTCAAATTAATTACTCTATGATGTCATTACCCTGACGTTTCTCAATTTCAGGTGTCACTAGAAGAGCTATATAACCAATCCTTTCCAAAGAATCATCAGAACTTGTTTCAACTCTTATAGTGCTAACAACTACTACATATTCTTTATTAATCATGAAAGCTAAAGTACAAATGAGAAACCTCAACAAGAGGACCAAATTGGTTGAGAGCGAACGTCGATTCAAGAGAGCCTGTGAACAGATTGTCCAATTGAACTACTCTTTAGACGCACTTCAAAAGAGGTACAACAGAGCCAAGACTGACAACAACAAGTCTTTCAGATACTCGCTACGTCTACGCATAGCAGTTGTTGATGGAATGCGCAACATGTACTACGACTACGCTCACCAGAAAGCAGAATCCGTAGCCGAACTGAGACAAGAACTGTTTGGTGAAGTTGTCGACATTATTTCAGAAGATTCTTCAGCAGACATTGAGATGTATGACTAGAGGAAAAGCACCAGACTTCTTCAAAAAACGGTTCTTTTCAGAGCCACACACATTTTTCAAAAAGAATCTGAATTTGTTGTCATTAGTTTAGTTTATCTATAGTTCTGTTTCCATATATCATAACTGCAGCCCTTTTCCTTCCCGACTGAAAAAAAACAACAAAAAAAACAACAAAAATACCAAAAAAAAAAAAGAGGCTTAAATCCATAACTTTTCTATAAAAAAATGAATGCGTACACCTTATCTTGAAGTGCAACAGGCTATTTTATAAGAAATTGCGTACACCTTATTTTTGTAGCAGGCTTCAAATTTCGAACGTGTTTTTTGGGGGTTAATTTTCAAGTTTGAAAAATAAATAAATCAATGAACTTGGCATAAAATAATGATGAAAGTAATGTTTCGAACAAAATCCCCTCTCTCATAAAAGACTTAACTATTTTCGATATCTAACAAATTAACGCAATAAAATCCTTCATAAATTTACAATGAAGGAAAGAAGGGGGAAAAATACAAAGTAGAGACGGCAGAAAAGAAGAGAGAAAAAAACGTGTTTCTTTGTGTATCGTTTTTCTTGCAATAATTCATTCCGTTTATTTTTCATTAATTTTTCAAATGAAATAATTTTTTAGTTGAAATAAAAATAATTGCAATACACGAACTATATTTATTAAATTATAAGATGATTTAATCAACTTCATGATTGGATTACAATAAATCATGATTAATAGACAAAGATGTTTGACAATACACACAAGCCCACGACACGAGACTGTTTTGACAATGGACTCGTGCCTAAACTAGAAACTCAAATTAATTACTCTATGATGTCATTACCCTGACGTTTCTCAATTTCAGGTGTCACTAGAAGAGCTATATAACCAATCCTTTCCAAAGAATCATCAGAACTTGTTTCAACTCTTATAGTGCTAACAACTACTACATATTCTTTATTAATCATGAAAGCTAAAGTACAAATGAGAAACCTCAACAAGAGGACCAAATTGGTTGAGAGCGAACGTCGATTCAAGAGAGCCTGTGAACAGATTGTCCAATTGAACTACTCTTTAGACGCACTTCAAAAGAGGTACAACAGAGCCAAGACTGACAACAACAAGTCTTTCAGATACTCGCTACGTCTACGCATAGCAGTTGTTGATGGAATGCGCAACATGTACTACGACTACGCTCACCAGAAAGCAGAATCCGTAGCCGAACTGAGACAAGAACTGTTTGGTGAAGTTGTCGACATTATTTCAGAAGATTCTTCAGCAGACATTGAGATGTATGACTAGAGGAAAAGCACCAGACTTCTTCAAAAAACGGTTCTTTTCAGAGCCACACACATTTTTCAAAAAGAATCTGAATTTGTTGTCATTAGTTTAGTTTATCTATAGTTCTGTTTCCATATATTATAACTGCAGCCCTTTTCCTTCCCGACTGAAAAAAAACAACAAAAAAAACAACAAAAATACCAAAAAAAAAAAGAGGCTTAAATCCATAACTTTTCTATAAAAAAATGAATGCGTACACCTTATCTTGAAGTGCAACAGGCTATTTTATAAGAAATTGCGTACACCTTATTTTTGTAGCAGGCTTCAAATTTCGAACGTGTTTTTTGGGGGTTAATTTTCAAGTTTGAAAAATAAATAAATCAATGAACTTGGCATAAAATAATGATGAAAGTAATGTTTCGAACAAAATCCCCTCTCTCATAAAAGACTTAACTATTTTCGATATCTAACAAATTAACGCAATAAAATCCTTCATAAATTTACAATGAAGGAAAGAAGGGGGAAAAATACAAAGTAGAGACGGCAGAAAAGAAGAGAGAAAAAAACGTGTTTCTTTGTGTATCGTTTTTCTTGCAATAATTCATTCCGTTTATTTTTCATTAATTTTTCAAATGAAATAATTTTTTAGTTGAAATAAAAATAATTGCAATACACGAACTATATTTATTAAATTATAAGATGATTTAATCAACTTCATGATTGGATTACAATAAATCATGATTAATAGACAAAGATGTTTGACATTACACACAAGCCCACGACACGAGACTGTTTTGACAATGGACTCGTGCCTAAACTAGAAACTCAAATTAATTACTCTATGATGTCATTACCCTGACGTTTCTCAATTTCAGGTGTCACTAGAAGAGCTATATAACCAATCCTTTCCAAAGAATCATCAGAACTTGTTTCAACTCTTATAGTGCTAACAACTACTACATATTCTTTATTAATCATGAAAGCTAAAGTACAAATGAGAAACCTCAACAAGAGGACCAAATTGGTTGAGAGCGAACGTCGATTCAAGAGAGCCTGTGAACAGATTGTCCAATTGAACTACTCTTTAGACGCACTTCAAAAGAGGTACAACAGAGCCAAGACTGACAACAACAAGTCTTTCAGATACTCGCTACGTCTACGCATAGCAGTTGTTGATGGAATGCGCAACATGTACTACGACTACGCTCACCAGAAAGCAGAATCCGTAGCCGAACTGAGACAAGAACTGTTTGGTGAAGTTGTCGACATTATTTCAGAAGATTCTTCAGCAGACATTGAGATGTATGACTAGAGGAAAAGCACCAGACTTCTTCAAAAAACGGTTCTTTTCAGAGCCACACACATTTTTCAAAAAGAATCTGAATTTGTTGTCATTAGTTTAGTTTATCTATAGTTCTGTTTCCATATATTATAACTGCAGCCCTTTTCCTTCCCGACTGAAAAAAAACAACAAAAAAAACAACAAAAATACCAAAAAAAAAAGAGGCTTAAATCCATAACTTTTCTATAAAAAAATGAATGCGTACACCTTATCTTGAAGTGCAACAGGCTATTTTATAAGAAATTGCGTACACCTTATTTTTGTAGCAGGCTTCAAATTTCGAACGTGTTTTTTGGGGGTTAATTTTCAAGTTTGAAAAATAAATAAATCAATGAACTTGGCATAAAATAATGATGAAAGTAATGTTTCGAACAAAATCCCCTCTCTCATAAAAGACTTAACTATTTTCGATATCTAACAAATTAACGCAATAAAATCCTTCATAAATTTACAATGAAGGAAAGAAGGGGGAAAAAAACAAAGTAGAGACGGCAGAAAAGAAGAGAGAAAAAAACGTGTTTCTTTGTGTATCGTTTTTCTTGCAATAATTCATTCCGTTTATTTTTCATTAATTTTTCAAATGAAATAATTTTTTAGTTGAAATAAAAATAATTGCAATACACGAACTATATTTATTAAATTATAAGATGATTTAATCAACTTCATGATTGGATTACAATAAATCATGATTAATAGACAAAGATGTTTGACAATACACACAAGCCCACGACACGAGACTGTTTTGACAATGGACTCGTGCCTAAACTAGAAACTCAAATTAATTACTCTATGATGTCATTACCCTGACGTTTCTCAATTTCAGGTGTCACTAGAAGAGCTATATAACCAATCCTTTCCAAAGAATCATCAGAACTTGTTTCAACTCTTATAGTGCTAACAACTACTACATATTCTTTATTAATCATGAAAGCTAAAGTACAAATGAGAAACCTCAACAAGAGGACCAAATTGGTTGAGAGCGAACGTCGATTCAAGAGAGCCTGTGAACAGATTGTCCAATTGAACTACTCTTTAGACGCACTTCAAAAGAGGTACAACAGAGCCAAGACTGACAACAACAAGTCTTTCAGATACTCGCTACGTCTACGCATAGCAGTTGTTGATGGAATGCGCAACATGTACTACGACTACGCTCACCAGAAAGCAGAATCCGTAGCCGAACTGAGACAAGAACTGTTTGGTGAAGTTGTCGACATTATTTCAGAAGATTCTTCAGCAGACATTGAGATGTATGACTAGAGGAAAAGCACCAGACTTCTTCAAAAAACGGTTCTTTTCAGAGCCACACACATTTTTCAAAAAGAATCTGAATTTGTTGTCATTAGTTTAGTTTATCTATAGTTCTGTTTCCATATATTATAACTGCAGCCCTTTTCCTTCCCGACTGAAAAAAAACAACAAAAAAAACAACAAAAATACCAAAAAAAAAAAAGAGGCTTAAATCCATAACTTTTCTATAAAAAAATGAATGCGTACACCTTATCTTGAAGTGCAACAGGCTATTTTATAAGAAATTGCGTACACCTTATTTTTGTAGCAGGCTTCAAATTTCGAACGTGTTTTTTGGGGGTTAATTTTCAAGTTTGAAAAATAAATAAATCAATGAACTTGGCATAAAATAATGATGAAAGTAATGTTTCGAACAAAATCCCCTCTCTCATAAAAGACTTAACTATTTTCGATATCTAACAAATTAACGCAATAAAATCCTTCATAAATTTACAATGAAGGAAAGAAGGGGGAAAAAAACAAAGTAGAGACGGCAGAAAAGAAGAGAGAAAAAAACGTGTTTCTTTGTGTATCGTTTTTCTTGCAATAATTCATTCCGTTTATTTTTCATTAATTTTTCAAATGAAATAATTTTTTAGTTGAAATAAAAATAATTGCAATACACGAACTATATTTATTAAATTATAAGATGATTTAATCAACTTCATGATTGGATTACAATAAATCATGATTAATAGACAAAGATGTTTGACAATACACACAAGCCCACGACACGAGACTGTTTTGACAATGGACTCGTGCCTAAACTAGAAACTCAAATTAATTACTCTATGATGTCATTACCCTGACGTTTCTCAATTTCAGGTGTCACTAGAAGAGCTATATAACCAATCCTTTCCAAAGAATCATCAGAACTTGTTTCAACTCTTATAGTGCTAACAACTACTACATATTCTTTATTAATCATGAAAGCTAAAGTACAAATGAGAAACCTCAACAAGAGGACCAAATTGGTTGAGAGCGAACGTCGATTCAAGAGAGCCTGTGAACAGATTGTCCAATTGAACTACTCTTTAGACGCACTTCAAAAGAGGTACAACAGAGCCAAGACTGACAACAACAAGTCTTTCAGATACTCGCTACGTCTACGCATAGCAGTTGTTGATGGAATGCGCAACATGTACTACGACTACGCTCACCAGAAAGCAGAATCCGTAGCCGAACTGAGACAAGAACTGTTTGGTGAAGTTGTCGACATTATTTCAGAAGATTCTTCAGCAGACATTGAGATGTATGACTAGAGGAAAAGCACCAGACTTCTTCAAAAAACGGTTCTTTTCAGAGCCACACACATTTTTCAAAAAGAATCTGAATTTGTTGTCATTAGTTTAGTTTATCTATAGTTCTGTTTCCATATATTATAACTGCAGCCCTTTTCCTTCCCGACTGAAAAAAAACAACAAAAAAAACAACAAAAATACCAAAAAAAAAAAAGAGGCTTAAATCCATAACTTTTCTATAAAAAAATGAATGCGTACACCTTATCTTGAAGTGCAACAGGCTATTTTATAAGAAATTGCGTACACCTTATTTTTGTAGCAGGCTTCAAATTTCGAACGTGTTTTTTGGGGGTTAATTTTCAAGTTTGAAAAATAAATAAATCAATGAACTTGGCATAAAATAATGATGAAAGTAATGTTTCGAACAAAATCCCCTCTCTCATAAAAGACTTAACTATTTTCGATATCTAACAAATTAACGCAATAAAATCCTTCATAAATTTACAATGAAGGAAAGAAGGGGAAAAAAAACAAAGTAGAGACGGCAGAAAAGAAGAGAGAAAAAAACGTGTTTCTTTGTGTATCGTTTTTCTTGCAATAATTCATTCCGTTTATTTTTCATTAATTTTTCAAATGAAATAATTTTTTAGTTGAAATAAAAATAATTGCAATACACGAACTATATTTATTAAATTATAAGATGATTTAATCAACTTCATGATTGGATTACAATAAATCATGATTAATAGACAAAGATGTTTGACAATACACACAAGCCCACGACACGAGACTGTTTTGACAATGGACTCGTGCCTAAACTAGAAACTCAAATTAATTACTCTATGATGTCATTACCCTGACGTTTCTCAATTTCAGGTGTCACTAGAAGAGCTATATAACCAATCCTTTCCAAAGAATCATCAGAACTTGTTTCAACTCTTATAGTGCTAACAACTACTACATATTCTTTATTAATCATGAAAGCTAAAGTACAAATGAGAAACCTCAACAAGAGGACCAAATTGGTTGAGAGCGAACGTCGATTCAAGAGAGCCTGTGAACAGATTGTCCAATTGAACTACTCTTTAGACGCACTTCAAAAGAGGTACAACAGAGCCAAGACTGACAACAACAAGTCTTTCAGATACTCGCTACGTCTACGCATAGCAGTTGTTGATGGAATGCGCAACATGTACTACGACTACGCTCACCAGAAAGCAGAATCCGTAGCCGAACTGAGACAAGAACTGTTTGGTGAAGTTGTCGACATTATTTCAGAAGATTCTTCAGCAGACATTGAGATGTATGACTAGAGGAAAAGCACCAGACTTCTTCAAAAAACGGTTCTTTTCAGAGCCACACACATTTTTCAAAAAGAATCTGAATTTGTTGTCATTAGTTTAGTTTATCTATAGTTCTGTTTCCATATATTATAACTGCAGCCCTTTTCCTTCCCGACTGAAAAAAAACAACAAAAAAAACAACAAAAATACCAAAAAAAAAAAAGAGGCTTAAATCCATAACTTTTCTATAAAAAAATGAATGCGTACACCTTATCTTGAAGTGCAACAGGCTATTTTATAAGAAATTGCGTACACCTTATTTTTGTAGCAGGCTTCAAATTTCGAACGTGTTTTTTGGGGGTTAATTTTCAAGTTTGAAAAATAAATAAATCAATGAACTTGGCATAAAATAATGATGAAAGTAATGTTTCGAACAAAATCCCCTCTCTCATAAAAGACTTAACTATTTTCGATATCTAACAAATTAACGCAATAAAATCCTTCATAAATTTACAATGAAGGAAAGAAGGGGGAAAAAAACAAAGTAGAGACGGCAGAAAAGAAGAGAGAAAAAAACGTGTTTCTTTGTGTATCGTTTTTCTTGCAATAATTCATTCCGTTTATTTTTCATTAATTTTTCAAATGAAATAATTTTTTAGTTGAAATAAAAATAATTGCAATACACGAACTATATTTATTAAATTATAAGATGATTTAATCAACTTCATGATTGGATTACAATAAATCATGATTAATAGACAAAGATGTTTGACAATACACACAAGCCCACGACACGAGACTGTTTTGACAATGGACTCGTGCCTAAACTAGAAACTCAAATTAATTACTCTATGATGTCATTACCCTGACGTTTCTCAATTTCAGGTGTCACTAGAAGAGCTATATAACCAATCCTTTCCAAAGAATCATCAGAACTTGTTTCAACTCTTATAGTGCTAACAACTACTACATATTCTTTATTAATCATGAAAGCTAAAGTACAAATGAGAAACCTCAACAAGAGGACCAAATTGGTTGAGAGCGAACGTCGATTCAAGAGAGCCTGTGAACAGATTGTCCAATTGAACTACTCTTTAGACGCACTTCAAAAGAGGTACAACAGAGCCAAGACTGACAACAACAAGTCTTTCAGATACTCGCTACGTCTACGCATAGCAGTTGTTGATGGAATGCGCAACATGTACTACGACTACGCTCACCAGAAAGCAGAATCCGTAGCCGAACTGAGACAAGAACTGTTTGGTGAAGTTGTCGACATTATTTCAGAAGATTCTTCAGCAGACATTGAGATGTATGACTAGAGGAAAAGCACCAGACTTCTTCAAAAAACGGTTCTTTTCAGAGCCACACACATTTTTCAAAAAGAATCTGAATTTGTTGTCATTAGTTTAGTTTATCTATAGTTCTGTTTCCATATATTATAACTGCAGCCCTTTTCCTTCCCGACTGAAAAAAAAACAACAAAAAAAACAACAAAAATACCAAAAAAAAAAAAGAGGCTTAAATCCATAACTTTTCTATAAAAAAATGAATGCGTACACCTTATCTTGAAGTGCAACAGGCTATTTTATAAGAAATTGCGTACACCTTATTTTTGTAGCAGGCTTCAAATTTCGAACGTGTTTTTTGGGGGTTAATTTTCAAGTTTGAAAAATAAATAAATCAATGAACTTGGCATAAAATAATGATGAAAGTAATGTTTCGAACAAAATCCCCTCTCTCATAAAAGACTTAACTATTTTCGATATCTAACAAATTAACGCAATAAAATCCTTCATAAATTTACAATGAAGGAAAGAAGGGGGAAAAAAACAAAGTAGAGACGGCAGAAAAGAAGAGAGAAAAAAACGTGTTTCTTTGTGTATCGTTTTTCTTGCAATAATTCATTCCGTTTATTTTTCATTAATTTTTCAAATGAAATAATTTTTTAGTTGAAATAAAAATAATTGCAATACACGAACTATATTTATTAAATTATAAGATGATTTAATCAACTTCATGATTGGATTACAATAAATCATGATTAATAGACAAAGATGTTTGACAATACACACAAGCCCACGACACGAGACTGTTTTGACAATGGACTCGTGCCTAAACTAGAAACTCAAATTAATTACTCTATGATGTCATTACCCTGACGTTTCTCAATTTCAGGTGTCACTAGAAGAGCTATATAACCAATCCTTTCCAAAGAATCATCAGAACTTGTTTCAACTCTTATAGTGCTAACAACTACTACATATTCTTTATTAATCATGAAAGCTAAAGTACAAATGAGAAACCTCAACAAGAGGACCAAATTGGTTGAGAGCGAACGTCGATTCAAGAGAGCCTGTGAACAGATTGTCCAATTGAACTACTCTTTAGACGCACTTCAAAAGAGGTACAACAGAGCCAAGACTGACAACAACAAGTCTTTCAGATACTCGCTACGTCTACGCATAGCAGTTGTTGATGGAATGCGCAACATGTACTACGACTACGCTCACCAGAAAGCAGAATCCGTAGCCGAACTGAGACAAGAACTGTTTGGTGAAGTTGTCGACATTATTTCAGAAGATTCTTCAGCAGACATTGAGATGTATGACTAGAGGAAAAGCACCAGACTTCTTCAAAAAACGGTTCTTTTCAGAGCCACACACATTTTTCAAAAAGAATCTGAATTTGTTGTCATTAGTTTAGTTTATCTATAGTTCTGTTTCCATATATTATAACTGCAGCCCTTTTCCTTCCCGACTGAAAAAAAACAACAAAAAAAACAACAAAAATACCAAAAAAAAAAAAGAGGCTTAAATCCATAACTTTTCTATAAAAAAATGAATGCGTACACCTTATCTTGAAGTGCAACAGGCTATTTTATAAGAAATTGCGTACACCTTATTTTTGTAGCAGGCTTCAAATTTCGAACGTGTTTTTTGGGGGTTAATTTTCAAGTTTGAAAAATAAATAAATCAATGAACTTGGCATAAAATAATGATGAAAGTAATGTTTCGAACAAAATCCCCTCTCTCATAAAAGACTTAACTATTTTCGATATCTAACAAATTAACGCAATAAAATCCTTCATAAATTTACAATGAAGGAAAGAAGGGGGAAAAAAACAAAGTAGAGACGGCAGAAAAGAAGAGAGAAAAAAACGTGTTTCTTTGTGTATCGTTTTTCTTGCAATAATTCATTCCGTTTATTTTTCATTAATTTTTCAAATGAAATAATTTTTTAGTTGAAATAAAAATAATTGCAATACACGAACTATATTTATTAAATTATAAGATGATTTAATCAACTTCATGATTGGATTACAATAAATCATGATTAATAGACAAAGATGTTTGACAATACACACAAGCCCACGACACGAGACTGTTTTGACAATGGACTCGTGCCTAAACTAGAAACTCAAATTAATTACTCTATGATGTCATTACCCTGACGTTTCTCAATTTCAGGTGTCACTAGAAGAGCTATATAACCAATCCTTTCCAAAGAATCATCAGAACTTGTTTCAACTCTTATAGTGCTAACAACTACTACATATTCTTTATTAATCATGAAAGCTAAAGTACAAATGAGAAACCTCAACAAGAGGACCAAATTGGTTGAGAGCGAACGTCGATTCAAGAGAGCCTGTGAACAGATTGTCCAATTGAACTACTCTTTAGACGCACTTCAAAAGAGGTACAACAGAGCCAAGACTGACAACAACAAGTCTTTCAGATACTCGCTACGTCTACGCATAGCAGTTGTTGATGGAATGCGCAACATGTACTACGACTACGCTCACCAGAAAGCAGAATCCGTAGCCGAACTGAGACAAGAACTGTTTGGTGAAGTTGTCGACATTATTTCAGAAGATTCTTCAGCAGACATTGAGATGTATGACTAGAGGAAAAGCACCAGACTTCTTCAAAAAACGGTTCTTTTCAGAGCCACACACATTTTTCAAAAAGAATCTGAATTTGTTGTCATTAGTTTAGTTTATCTATAGTTCTGTTTCCATATATTATAACTGCAGCCCTTTTCCTTCCCGACTGAAAAAAAAACAACAAAAAAAACAACAAAAATACCAAAAAAAAAAAGAGGCTTAAATCCATAACTTTTCTATAAAAAAATGAATGCGTACACCTTATCTTGAAGTGCAACAGGCTATTTTATAAGAAATTGCGTACACCTTATTTTTGTAGCAGGCTTCAAATTTCGAACGTGTTTTTTGGGGGTTAATTTTCAAGTTTGAAAAATAAATAAATCAATGAACTTGGCATAAAATAATGATGAAAGTAATGTTTCGAACAAAATCCCCTCTCTCATAAAAGACTTAACTATTTTCGATATCTAACAAATTAACGCAATAAAATCCTTCATAAATTTACAATGAAGGAAAGAAGGGGGAAAAAAACAAAGTAGAGACGGCAGAAAAGAAGAGAGAAAAAAACGTGTTTCTTTGTGTATCGTTTTTCTTGCAATAATTCATTCCGTTTATTTTTCATTAATTTTTCAAATGAAATAATTTTTTAGTTGAAATAAAAATAATTGCAATACACGAACTATATTTATTAAATTATAAGATGATTTAATCAACTTCATGATTGGATTACAATAAATCATGATTAATAGACAAAGATGTTTGACAATACACACAAGCCCACGACACGAGACTGTTTTGACAATGGACTCGTGCCTAAACTAGAAACTCAAATTAATTACTCTATGATGTCATTACCCTGACGTTTCTCAATTTCAGGTGTCACTAGAAGAGCTATATAACCAATCCTTTCCAAAGAATCATCAGAACTTGTTTCAACTCTTATAGTGCTAACAACTACTACATATTCTTTATTAATCATGAAAGCTAAAGTACAAATGAGAAACCTCAACAAGAGGACCAAATTGGTTGAGAGCGAACGTCGATTCAAGAGAGCCTGTGAACAGATTGTCCAATTGAACTACTCTTTAGACGCACTTCAAAAGAGGTACAACAGAGCCAAGACTGACAACAACAAGTCTTTCAGATACTCGCTACGTCTACGCATAGCAGTTGTTGATGGAATGCGCAACATGTACTACGACTACGCTCACCAGAAAGCAGAATCCGTAGCCGAACTGAGACAAGAACTGTTTGGTGAAGTTGTCGACATTATTTCAGAAGATTCTTCAGCAGACATTGAGATGTATGACTAGAGGAAAAGCACCAGACTTCTTCAAAAAACGGTTCTTTTCAGAGCCACACACATTTTTCAAAAAGAATCTGAATTTGTTGTCATTAGTTTAGTTTATCTATAGTTCTGTTTCCATATATTATAACTGCAGCCCTTTTCCTTCCCGACTGAAAAAAAACAACAAAAAAAACAACAAAAATACCAAAAAAAAAAAAGAGGCTTAAATCCATAACTTTTCTATAAAAAAATGAATGCGTACACCTTATCTTGAAGTGCAACAGGCTATTTTATAAGAAATTGCGTACACCTTATTTTTGTAGCAGGCTTCAAATTTCGAACGTGTTTTTTGGGGGTTAATTTTCAAGTTTGAAAAATAAATAAATCAATGAACTTGGCATAAAATAATGATGAAAGTAATGTTTCGAACAAAATCCCCTCTCTCATAAAAGACTTAACTATTTTCGATATCTAACAAATTAACGCAATAAAATCCTTCATAAATTTACAATGAAGGAAAGAAGGGGGAAAAAAACAAAGTAGAGACGGCAGAAAAGAAGAGAGAAAAAAACGTGTTTCTTTGTGTATCGTTTTTCTTGCAATAATTCATTCCGTTTATTTTTCATTAATTTTTCAAATGAAATAATTTTTTAGTTGAAATAAAAATAATTGCAATACACGAACTATATTTATTAAATTATAAGATGATTTAATCAACTTCATGATTGGATTACAATAAATCATGATTAATAGACAAAGATGTTTGACAATACACACAAGCCCACGACACGAGACTGTTTTGACAATGGACTCGTGCCTAAACTAGAAACTCAAATTAATTACTCTATGATGTCATTACCCTGACGTTTCTCAATTTCAGGTGTCACTAGAAGAGCTATATAACCAATCCTTTCCAAAGAATCATCAGAACTTGTTTCAACTCTTATAGTGCTAACAACTACTACATATTCTTTATTAATCATGAAAGCTAAAGTACAAATGAGAAACCTCAACAAGAGGACCAAATTGGTTGAGAGCGAACGTCGATTCAAGAGAGCCTGTGAACAGATTGTCCAATTGAACTACTCTTTAGACGCACTTCAAAAGAGGTACAACAGAGCCAAGACTGACAACAACAAGTCTTTCAGATACTCGCTACGTCTACGCATAGCAGTTGTTGATGGAATGCGCAACATGTACTACGACTACGCTCACCAGAAAGCAGAATCCGTAGCCGAACTGAGACAAGAACTGTTTGGTGAAGTTGTCGACATTATTTCAGAAGATTCTTCAGCAGACATTGAGATGTATGACTAGAGGAAAAGCACCAGACTTCTTCAAAAAACGGTTCTTTTCAGAGCCACACACATTTTTCAAAAAGAATCTGAATTTGTTGTCATTAGTTTAGTTTATCTATAGTTCTGTTTCCATATATTATAACTGCAGCCCTTTTCCTTCCCGACTGAAAAAAAAACAACAAAAAAAACAACAAAAATACCAAAAAAAAAAAAGAGGCTTAAATCCATAACTTTTCTATAAAAAAATGAATGCGTACACCTTATCTTGAAGTGCAACAGGCTATTTTATAAGAAATTGCGTACACCTTATTTTTGTAGCAGGCTTCAAATTTCGAACGTGTTTTTTGGGGGTTAATTTTCAAGTTTGAAAAATAAATAAATCAATGAACTTGGCATAAAATAATGATGAAAGTAATGTTTCGAACAAAATCCCCTCTCTCATAAAAGACTTAACTATTTTCGATATCTAACAAATTAACGCAATAAAATCCTTCATAAATTTACAATGAAGGAAAGAAGGGGGAAAAAAACAAAGTAGAGACGGCAGAAAAGAAGAGAGAAAAAAACGTGTTTCTTTGTGTATCGTTTTTCTTGCAATAATTCATTCCGTTTATTTTTCATTAATTTTTCAAATGAAATAATTTTTTAGTTGAAATAAAAATAATTGCAATACACGAACTATATTTATTAAATTATAAGATGATTTAATCAACTTCATGATTGGATTACAATAAATCATGATTAATAGACAAAGATGTTTGACAATACACACAAGCCCACGACACGAGACTGTTTTGACAATGGACTCGTGCCTAAACTAGAAACTCAAATTAATTACTCTATGATGTCATTACCCTGACGTTTCTCAATTTCAGGTGTCACTAGAAGAGCTATATAACCAATCCTTTCCAAAGAATCATCAGAACTTGTTTCAACTCTTATAGTGCTAACAACTACTACATATTCTTTATTAATCATGAAAGCTAAAGTACAAATGAGAAACCTCAACAAGAGGACCAAATTGGTTGAGAGCGAACGTCGATTCAAGAGAGCCTGTGAACAGATTGTCCAATTGAACTACTCTTTAGACGCACTTCAAAAGAGGTACAACAGAGCCAAGACTGACAACAACAAGTCTTTCAGATACTCGCTACGTCTACGCATAGCAGTTGTTGATGGAATGCGCAACATGTACTACGACTACGCTCACCAGAAAGCAGAATCCGTAGCCGAACTGAGACAAGAACTGTTTGGTGAAGTTGTCGACATTATTTCAGAAGATTCTTCAGCAGACATTGAGATGTATGAATAGAGGAAAAGCACCAGACTTCTTCAAAAAACGGTTCTTTTCAGAGCCACACACATTTTTCAAAAAGAATCTGAATTTGTTGTCATTAGTTTAGTTTATCTATAGTTCTGTTTCCATATATTATAACTGCAGCCCTTTTCCTTCCCGACTGAAAAAAAAACAACAAAAAAAACAACAAAAATACCAAAAAAAAAAAAGAGGCTTAAATCCATAACTTTTCTATAAAAAAATGAATGCGTACACCTTATCTTGAAGTGCAACAGGCTATTTTATAAGAAATTGCGTACACCTTATTTTTGTAGCAGGCTTCAAATTTCGAACGTGTTTTTTGGGGGTTAATTTTCAAGTTTGAAAAATAAATAAATCAATGAACTTGGCATAAAATAATGATGAAAGTAATGTTTCGAACAAAATCCCCTCTCTCATAAAAGACTTAACTATTTTCGATATCTAACAAATTAACGCAATAAAATCCTTCATAAATTTACAATGAAGGAAAGAAGGGGGAAAAAAACAAAGTAGAGACGGCAGAAAAGAAGAGAGAAAAAAACGTGTTTCTTTGTGTATCGTTTTTCTTGCAATAATTCATTCCGTTTATTTTTCATTAATTTTTCAAATGAAATAATTTTTTAGTTGAAATAAAAATAATTGCAATACACGAACTATATTTATTAAATTATAAGATGATTTAATCAACTTCATGATTGGATTACAATAAATCATGATTAATAGACAAAGATGTTTGACAATACACACAAGCCCACGACACGAGACTGTTTTGACAATGGACTCGTGCCTAAACTAGAAACTCAAATTAATTACTCTATGATGTCATTACCCTGACGTTTCTCAATTTCAGGTGTCACTAGAAGAGCTATATAACCAATCCTTTCCAAAGAATCATCAGAACTTGTTTCAACTCTTATAGTGCTAACAACTACTACATATTCTTTATTAATCATGAAAGCTAAAGTACAAATGAGAAACCTCAACAAGAGGACCAAATTGGTTGAGAGCGAACGTCGATTCAAGAGAGCCTGTGAACAGATTGTCCAATTGAACTACTCTTTAGACGCACTTCAAAAGAGGTACAACAGAGCCAAGACTGACAACAACAAGTCTTTCAGATACTCGCTACGTCTACGCATAGCAGTTGTTGATGGAATGCGCAACATGTACTACGACTACGCTCACCAGAAAGCAGAATCCGTAGCCGAACTGAGACAAGAACTGTTTGGTGAAGTTGTCGACATTATTTCAGAAGATTCTTCAGCAGACATTGAGATGTATGACTAGAGGAAAAGCACCAGACTTCTTCAAAAAACGGTTCTTTTCAGAGCCACACACATTTTTCAAAAAGAATCTGAATTTGTTGTCATTAGTTTAGTTTATCTATAGTTCTGTTTCCATATATTATAACTGCAGCCCTTTTCCTTCCCGACTGAAAAAAAACAACAAAAAAAACAACAAAAATACCAAAAAAAAAAAAGAGGCTTAAATCCATAACTTTTCTATAAAAAAATGAATGCGTACACCTTATCTTGAAGTGCAACAGGCTATTTTATAAGAAATTGCGTACACCTTATTTTTGTAGCAGGCTTCAAATTTCGAACGTGTTTTTTGGGGGTTAATTTTCAAGTTTGAAAAATAAATAAATCAATGAACTTGGCATAAAATAATGATGAAAGTAATGTTTCGAACAAAATCCCCTCTCTCATAAAAGACTTAACTATTTTCGATATCTAACAAATTAACGCAATAAAATCCTTCATAAATTTACAATGAAGGAAAGAAGGGGGAAAAATACAAAGTAGAGACGGCAGAAAAGAAGAGAGAAAAAAACGTGTTTCTTTGTGTATCGTTTTTCTTGCAATAATTCATTCCGTTTATTTTTCATTAATTTTTCAAATGAAATAATTTTTTAGTTGAAATAAAAATAATTGCAATACACGAACTATATTTATTAAATTATAAGATGATTTAATCAACTTCATGATTGGATTACAATAAATCATGATTAATAGACAAAGATGTTTGACAATACACACAAGCCCACGACACGAGACTGTTTTGACAATGGACTCGTGCCTAAACTAGAAACTCAAATTAATTACTCTATGATGTCATTACCCTGACGTTTCTCAATTTCAGGTGTCACTAGAAGAGCTATATAACCAATCCTTTCCAAAGAATCATCAGAACTTGTTTCAACTCTTATAGTGCTAACAACTACTACATATTCTTTATTAATCATGAAAGCTAAAGTACAAATGAGAAACCTCAACAAGAGGACCAAATTGGTTGAGAGCGAACGTCGATTCAAGAGAGCCTGTGAACAGATTGTCCAATTGAACTACTCTTTAGACGCACTTCAAAAGAGGTACAACAGAGCCAAGACTGACAACAACAAGTCTTTCAGATACTCGCTACGTCTACGCATAGCAGTTGTTGATGGAATGCGCAACATGTACTACGACTACGCTCACCAGAAAGCAGAATCCGTAGCCGAACTGAGACAAGAACTGTTTGGTGAAGTTGTCGACATTATTTCAGAAGATTCTTCAGCAGACATTGAGATGTATGACTAGAGGAAAAGCACCAGACTTCTTCAAAAAACGGTTCTTTTCAGAGCCACACACATTTTTCAAAAAGAATCTGAATTTGTTGTCATTAGTTTAGTTTATCTATAGTTCTGTTTCCATATATTATAACTGCAGCCCTTTTCCTTCCCGACTGAAAAAAAACAACAAAAAAAACAACAAAAATACCAAAAAAAAAAAAGAGGCTTAAATCCATAACTTTTCTATAAAAAAATGAATGCGTACACCTTATCTTGAAGTGCAACAGGCTATTTTATAAGAAATTGCGTACACCTTATTTTTGTAGCAGGCTTCAAATTTCGAACGTGTTTTTTGGGGGTTAATTTTCAAGTTTGAAAAATAAATAAATCAATGAACTTGGCATAAAATAATGATGAAAGTAATGTTTCGAACAAAATCCCCTCTCTCATAAAAGACTTAACTATTTTCGATATCTAACAAATTAACGCAATAAAATCCTTCATAAATTTACAATGAAGGAAAGAAGGGGGAAAAATACAAAGTAGAGACGGCAGAAAAGAAGAGAGAAAAAAACGTGTTTCTTTGTGTATCGTTTTTCTTGCAATAATTCATTCCGTTTATTTTTCATTAATTTTTCAAATGAAATAATTTTTTAGTTGAAATAAAAATAATTGCAATACACGAACTATATTTATTAAATTATAAGATGATTTAATCAACTTCATGATTGGATTACAATAAATCATGATTAATAGACAAAGATGTTTGACAATACACACAAGCCCACGACACGAGACTGTTTTGACAATGGACTCGTGCCTAAACTAGAAACTCAAATTAATTACTCTATGATGTCATTACCCTGACGTTTCTCAATTTCAGGTGTCACTAGAAGAGCTATATAACCAATCCTTTCCAAAGAATCATCAGAACTTGTTTCAACTCTTATAGTGCTAACAACTACTACATATTCTTTATTAATCATGAAAGCTAAAGTACAAATGAGAAACCTCAACAAGAGGACCAAATTGGTTGAGAGCGAACGTCGATTCAAGAGAGCCTGTGAACAGATTGTCCAATTGAACTACTCTTTAGACGCACTTCAAAAGAGGTACAACAGAGCCAAGACTGACAACAACAAGTCTTTCAGATACTCGCTACGTCTACGCATAGCAGTTGTTGATGGAATGCGCAACATGTACTACGACTACGCTCACCAGAAAGCAGAATCCGTAGCCGGACTGAGACAAGAACTGTTTGGTGAAGTTGTCGACATTATTTCAGAAGATTCTTCAGCAGACATTGAGATGTATGACTAGAGGAAAAGCACCAGACTTCTTCAAAAAACGGTTCTTTTCAGAGCCACACACATTTTTCAAAAAGAATCTGAATTTGTTGTCATTAGTTTAGTTTATCTATAGTTCTGTTTCCATATATTATAACTGCAGCCCTTTTCCTTCCCGACTGAAAAAAAACAACAAAAAAAACAACAAAAATACCAAAAAAAAAAAAGAGGCTTAAATCCATAACTTTTCTATAAAAAAATGAATGCGTACACCTTATCTTGAAGTGCAACAGGCTATTTTATAAGAAATTGCGTACACCTTATTTTTGTAGCAGGCTTCAAATTTCGAACGTGTTTTTTGGGGGTTAATTTTCAAGTTTGAAAAATAAATAAATCAATGAACTTGGCATAAAATAATGATGAAAGTAATGTTTCGAACAAAATCCCCTCTCTCATAAAAGACTTAACTATTTTCGATATCTAACAAATTAACGCAATAAAATCCTTCATAAATTTACAATGAAGGAAAGAAGGGGGAAAAATACAAAGTAGAGACGGCAGAAAAGAAGAGAGAAAAAAACGTGTTTCTTTGTGTATCGTTTTTCTTGCAATAATTCATTCCGTTTATTTTTCATTAATTTTTCAAATGAAATAATTTTTTAGTTGAAATAAAAATAATTGCAATACACGAACTATATTTATTAAATTATAAGATGATTTAATCAACTTCATGATTGGATTACAATAAATCATGATTAATAGACAAAGATGTTTGACATTACACACAAGCCCACGACACGAGACTGTTTTGACAATGGACTCGTGCCTAAACTAGAAACTCAAATTAATTACTCTATGATGTCATTACCCTGACGTTTCTCAATTTCAGGTGTCACTAGAAGAGCTATATAACCAATCCTTTCCAAAGAATCATCAGAACTTGTTTCAACTCTTATAGTGCTAACAACTACTACATATTCTTTATTAATCATGAAAGCTAAAGTACAAATGAGAAACCTCAACAAGAGGACCAAATTGGTTGAGAGCGAACGTCGATTCAAGAGAGCCTGTGAACAGATTGTCCAATTGAACTACTCTTTAGACGCACTTCAAAAGAGGTACAACAGAGCCAAGACTGACAACAACAAGTCTTTCAGATACTCGCTACGTCTACGCATAGCAGTTGTTGATGGAATGCGCAACATGTACTACGACTACGCTCACCAGAAAGCAGAATCCGTAGCCGAACTGAGACAAGAACTGTTTGGTGAAGTTGTCGACATTATTTCAGAAGATTCTTCAGCAGACATTGAGATGTATGACTAGAGGAAAAGCACCAGACTTCTTCAAAAAACGGTTCTTTTCAGAGCCACACACATTTTTCAAAAAGAATCTGAATTTGTTGTCATTAGTTTAGTTTATCTATAGTTCTGTTTCCATATATTATAACTGCAGCCCTTTTCCTTCCCGACTGAAAAAAAACAACAAAAAAAACAACAAAAATACCAAAAAAAAAAAAGAGGCTTAAATCCATAACTTTTCTATAAAAAAATGAATGCGTACACCTTATCTTGAAGTGCAACAGGCTATTTTATAAGAAATTGCGTACACCTTATTTTTGTAGCAGGCTTCAAATTTCGAACGTGTTTTTTGGGGGTTAATTTTCAAGTTTGAAAAATAAATAAATCAATGAACTTGGCATAAAATAATGATGAAAGTAATGTTTCGAACAAAATCCCCTCTCTCATAAAAGACTTAACTATTTTCGATATCTAACAAATTAACGCAATAAAATCCTTCATAAATTTACAATGAAGGAAAGAAGGGGGAAAAAAACAAAGTAGAGACGGCAGAAAAGAAGAGAGAAAAAAACGTGTTTCTTTGTGTATCGTTTTTCTTGCAATAATTCATTCCGTTTATTTTTCATTAATTTTTCAAATGAAATAATTTTTTAGTTGAAATAAAAATAATTGCAATACACGAACTATATTTATTAAATTATAAGATGATTTAATCAACTTCATGATTGGATTACAATAAATCATGATTAATAGACAAAGATGTTTGACAATACACACAAGCCCACGACACGAGACTGTTTTGACAATGGACTCGTGCCTAAACTAGAAACTCAAATTAATTACTCTATGATGTCATTACCCTGACGTTTCTCAATTTCAGGTGTCACTAGAAGAGCTATATAACCAATCCTTTCCAAAGAATCATCAGAACTTGTTTCAACTCTTATAGTGCTAACAACTACTACATATTCTTTATTAATCATGAAAGCTAAAGTACAAATGAGAAACCTCAACAAGAGGACCAAATTGGTTGAGAGCGAACGTCGATTCAAGAGAGCCTGTGAACAGATTGTCCAATTGAACTACTCTTTAGACGCACTTCAAAAGAGGTACAACAGAGCCAAGACTGACAACAACAAGTCTTTCAGATACTCGCTACGTCTACGCATAGCAGTTGTTGATGGAATGCGCAACATGTACTACGACTACGCTCACCAGAAAGCAGAATCCGTAGCCGAACTGAGACAAGAACTGTTTGGTGAAGTTGTCGACATTATTTCAGAAGATTCTTCAGCAGACATTGAGATGTATGACTAGAGGAAAAGCACCAGACTTCTTCAAAAAACGGTTCTTTTCAGAGCCACACACATTTTTCAAAAAGAATCTGAATTTGTTGTCATTAGTTTAGTTTATCTATAGTTCTGTTTCCATATATTATAACTGCAGCCCTTTTCCTTCCCGACTGAAAAAAAACAACAAAAAAAACAACAAAAATACCAAAAAAAAAAAAGAGGCTTAAATCCATAACTTTTCTATAAAAAAATGAATGCGTACACCTTATCTTGAAGTGCAACAGGCTATTTTATAAGAAATTGCGTACACCTTATTTTTGTAGCAGGCTTCAAATTTCGAACGTGTTTTTTGGGGGTTAATTTTCAAGTTTGAAAAATAAATAAATCAATGAACTTGGCATAAAATAATGATGAAAGTAATGTTTCGAACAAAATCCCCTCTCTCATAAAAGACTTAACTATTTTCGATATCTAACAAATTAACGCAATAAAATCCTTCATAAATTTACAATGAAGGAAAGAAGGGGGAAAAAAACAAAGTAGAGACGGCAGAAAAGAAGAGAGAAAAAAACGTGTTTCTTTGTGTATCGTTTTTCTTGCAATAATTCATTCCGTTTATTTTTCATTAATTTTTCAAATGAAATAATTTTTTAGTTGAAATAAAAATAATTGCAATACACGAACTATATTTATTAAATTATAAGATGATTTAATCAACTTCATGATTGGATTACAATAAATCATGATTAATAGACAAAGATGTTTGACAATACACACAAGCCCACGACACGAGACTGTTTTGACAATGGACTCGTGCCTAAACTAGAAACTCAAATTAATTACTCTATGATGTCATTACCCTGACGTTTCTCAATTTCAGGTGTCACTAGAAGAGCTATATAACCAATCCTTTCCAAAGAATCATCAGAACTTGTTTCAACTCTTATAGTGCTAACAACTACTACATATTCTTTATTAATCATGAAAGCTAAAGTACAAATGAGAAACCTCAACAAGAGGACCAAATTGGTTGAGAGCGAACGTCGATTCAAGAGAGCCTGTGAACAGATTGTCCAATTGAACTACTCTTTAGACGCACTTCAAAAGAGGTACAACAGAGCCAAGACTGACAACAACAAGTCTTTCAGATACTCGCTACGTCTACGCATAGCAGTTGTTGATGGAATGCGCAACATGTACTACGACTACGCTCACCAGAAAGCAGAATCCGTAGCCGAACTGAGACAAGAACTGTTTGGTGAAGTTGTCGACATTATTTCAGAAGATTCTTCAGCAGACATTGAGATGTATGACTAGAGGAAAAGCACCAGACTTCTTCAAAAAACGGTTCTTTTCAGAGCCACACACATTTTTCAAAAAGAATCTGAATTTGTTGTCATTAGTTTAGTTTATCTATAGTTCTGTTTCCATATATTATAACTGCAGCCCTTTTCCTTCCCGACTGAAAAAAAACAACAAAAAAAACAACAAAAATACCAAAAAAAAAAAAGAGGCTTAAATCCATAACTTTTCTATAAAAAAATGAATGCGTACACCTTATCTTGAAGTGCAACAGGCTATTTTATAAGAAATTGCGTACACCTTATTTTTGTAGCAGGCTTCAAATTTCGAACGTGTTTTTTGGGGGTTAATTTTCAAGTTTGAAAAATAAATAAATCAATGAACTTGGCATAAAATAATGATGAAAGTAATGTTTCGAACAAAATCCCCTCTCTCATAAAAGACTTAACTATTTTCGATATCTAACAAATTAACGCAATAAAATCCTTCATAAATTTACAATGAAGGAAAGAAGGGGGAAAAAAACAAAGTAGAGACGGCAGAAAAGAAGAGAGAAAAAAACGTGTTTCTTTGTGTATCGTTTTTCTTGCAATAATTCATTCCGTTTATTTTTCATTAATTTTTCAAATGAAATAATTTTTTAGTTGAAATAAAAATAATTGCAATACACGAACTATATTTATTAAATTATAAGATGATTTAATCAACTTCATGATTGGATTACAATAAATCATGATTAATAGACAAAGATGTTTGACAATACACACAAGCCCACGACACGAGACTGTTTTGACAATGGACTCGTGCCTAAACTAGAAACTCAAATTAATTACTCTATGATGTCATTACCCTGACGTTTCTCAATTTCAGGTGTCACTAGAAGAGCTATATAACCAATCCTTTCCAAAGAATCATCAGAACTTGTTTCAACTCTTATAGTGCTAACAACTACTACATATTCTTTATTAATCATGAAAGCTAAAGTACAAATGAGAAACCTCAACAAGAGGACCAAATTGGTTGAGAGCGAACGTCGATTCAAGAGAGCCTGTGAACAGATTGTCCAATTGAACTACTCTTTAGACGCACTTCAAAAGAGGTACAACAGAGCCAAGACTGACAACAACAAGTCTTTCAGATACTCGCTACGTCTACGCATAGCAGTTGTTGATGGAATGCGCAACATGTACTACGACTACGCTCACCAGAAAGCAGAATCCGTAGCCGAACTGAGACAAGAACTGTTTGGTGAAGTTGTCGACATTATTTCAGAAGATTCTTCAGCAGACATTGAGATGTATGACTAGAGGAAAAGCACCAGACTTCTTCAAAAAACGGTTCTTTTCAGAGCCACACACATTTTTCAAAAAGAATCTGAATTTGTTGTCATTAGTTTAGTTTATCTATAGTTCTGTTTCCATATATTATAACTGCAGCCCTTTTCCTTCCCGACTGAAAAAAAACAACAAAAAAAACAACAAAAATACCAAAAAAAAAAAAGAGGCTTAAATCCATAACTTTTCTATAAAAAAATGAATGCGTACACCTTATCTTGAAGTGCAACAGGCTATTTTATAAGAAATTGCGTACACCTTATTTTTGTAGCAGGCTTCAAATTTCGAACGTGTTTTTTGGGGGTTAATTTTCAAGTTTGAAAAATAAATAAATCAATGAACTTGGCATAAAATAATGATGAAAGAAATGTTTCGAACAAAATCCCCTCTCTCATAAAAGACTTAACTATTTTCGATATCTAACAAATTAACGCAATAAAATCCTTCATAAATTTACAATGAAGGAAAGAAGGGGGAAAAAAACAAAGTAGAGACGGCAGAAAAGAAGAGAGAAAAAAACGTGTTTCTTTGTGTATCGTTTTTCTTGCAATAATTCATTCCGTTTATTTTTCATTAATTTTTCAAATGAAATAATTT